>NC_044549.1:94858648-95158648 GCF_007565055.1 Rhinopithecus roxellana
ATTTGCTTTATATACACAGATATGTGCAAAAAGATATACTCTAACCATGTACCTGGATATGACTTAAATGTAATTTGTTCCACTACAGAATCAACAACTATGTTTTTATTAGTTTTTCTGTGTTTCACTTGTTTTAATAATAAAGAAACTATATAAAACTGTTCACAAAAGATTGGAGGGAATATTGTGGAATGGATTGTGTGAACTCCTGTGGCTTCCCATTTATTCAAACAGGAAAGCCACACAACCATTGGGCTTGTGTTGTAAGACAACTGAGACACTCTGTGAAAGGTACGGAAGCCCAGGAGGCAGGAAGGATCTTTCTTTTGTTGTTTATAAGAGAATGCTGATTAAAGTCTGCACTTTAGCAAGGTGAAAATTTGAGGTACTTTGGGTGATTATATACGTGAAACAAACTGAAAAACTACAAAATTACAAGTTTGTACATTGAACCCATGAAATATTATTTAAAGATGTTGAATTTGAAACAGTAACGATTGCAATATCCTATGAAGCTCTCCTTATATTCCAGTTATTGACCTCAGTACTTTTAAAACATTTTGTAATGTAATTTACTTCTATGAAAAATACTATATCTCCTTTTTTTCAGTTAAAATACTGAGGCTCTAAAAAGTAAATAACGTGTCCAAATTTACAAATTTGTAGCATAAATACAAATCCAGATTTATATGTTTATAGAGCAGATACTTCAATTTTCTAGTTTTATTTTTTTCTTATTTTCAGGTACTATTTTTCAGACAAAGTCAAATCAAAGTAAAATGTAATATTTCAAATATATTATAGTTATCCTTATATTGTTTCTGAATATTTAAAATAAGATAGCCGAATAAAAAGTTTTAGAATGGTTTATGACAAATTTAAAATTAAAGATATGATAGCAGCACTGTTTTATACAAATTAATGTAAATTTTGCATGTCACTGGAATTTTATTCTATTTTTCAAAAATTGTAATCCACTCCAGACCCAAGAATGATAGATCCAATGGCAGCTTACATCATGTGCCTAGAAAATCTGCAAACATTAAACTCAAACTCATGAGAACAGCCACAGGGGTACCCTACAAGACCATAGGGGATGAGCTGCCCAAGGCCTTGGGAGACCACCCCTTGCACCAGAGTGTTCTGGATATAAGACATGAAGTCAAATGAGATTATTTGGAAGCTTTAAGATTTAATAGCTGCCCTGCTGGGATTTAGATTTGCATGGAGCTTATTGCCCCTTTGTTTTGACCAGTGTCTTCATTTTGGAATAGGAATGTCTACCGAATGCCTGTACCACCACTGTGTTTTGGAAATAAATAACTTTTCTTTGATTTCACAGTCTCATAGGTGGAAGAAGGAAAGTCTCAGATGATTCATAGGACATTAGACTTGATGGTGGAACAAATTAACACTTCAGGAGACTATTGGAAATGAATAATTGTATTTTGCAATATAAGGACATGAGATTTTGGGGGAGCAGGGGTGGGAACATGTGGTCTAGATGTTTGTCACCTCCAAATTTCATGTGGAAATGTCATCCTCAGTGTTGAAGATGGAGTCTGGTGGGAGGTATTTGGATCATGAGGGAAGATCCCTTATGAATAGCTTAGCACCATTACTTGGTGATGAGTGAGTTTGTGCTCTGAATTCATGCCAGATCCGGTTGTTGATAAGTGTGTGGCATAGCTCCCCTCGCTCTCACTCCTGGTCTTACTGTGTGGTGCACTGGCTCTACACTTTGCATTCCGCCATAATAAGAAGCTTTCTGAGGCTCCCACCTGAAGCAGATGCCAGCACCATGCTTCCTTTATAGCCTACAGAACTGTGAGCCAAAAATACTGCCTTTTAAAAAAAAATAAATTGCTGTCTCAGTTATTCCTTTACAGTAGCAAAAGAATGGCATAACACATGCATTTTCCCTCTAGCTTAATTACACAGAGCACACTTTCAATAATTTTTAGATTATTGTGAAGTATCTTTGTACCCAATATTTGGCCTCCCCCTTTCTTCTCTTTCCTTTCTCTTGTCCTTTCCTGCATTCTTTCTATGTGCTAAAAAAAAATTCCTGTTTTAAGATATACTTTGATCCATATTATCCACTATATTATAGTACAGGGTCCTGAATGTTGCTATTTTTCAATACTTCACTTGTTAGCCAGTAGCACATATTATCTGGCATTGTGGTCCTAATATTCTTCTGTCTGGCCCTCCTAAAACATTTCAAGCCCTTGACCTTTAATTCAACCTGAAGAAGTCAGTCAGTTTACACTGATGTATATGTCACATTTTTCAAGACTCATTTTATATAAAAGTAAATTTATTATATCTTAAGTACATTTTCTTTGGCACGAAGCTTTAATTAGTGCATTTGAATAAGGATCATAGCCTTAAATATGTAAAAAAATTAAAATCTCTTTTAAAATATGTAACAACTAAAAAATCACTTTATTATTTTCATATTGCAAATATCTCTTAGTAAAAATGTGTGAAAACTCATTTTTTAATGTTTGAGTTTCAAATACCTCCCCAACCACAGCTCAAGTGAATGCTTTATGAAAAATCTACAGCAACAACAATGAAAATGTCATTACCTTTCCTTCATAAGCTAACATCAAGATGTATTTTGAGATACTCCCTCTAAGCCACGGAAAACTTATACAAATGTTCTTCAAACTGTGCTGTTAGGAACCAAGTTTTTAGTTTGTTTTTATTGGCTTGTTTCATTTCATTAGGATTTTTATTGTATCTTCAGTGAAAAAAAGAGAAGGGATCTGGCATATCTCTGGTCTTGAGCCCACCTCTAACAAGAAAATGAAAAAATGCCATAGTAGAGAGCCATTGACATTCATTGAATCCATGCTTAATATTTTTTTTCATTGAGTAGAGAAATTAGCTGTTATTAAAACAAGCAAAATAAAATAAAACAAACAAAACAAAAATAACCAAAAAATCAATTGAAAATCACTGGCTTAGAGGCAAACAGGATAACATAAACCATAAATGTCTGCTTAAATATACCATTTGTGTGTGTGTGTGTGTGTTTGTGTGTGCACACGTGTGTGTGCGGGTGTGTTTCTGTTATGACTTCTAGGAGTATTTTGGGGTCCCTACACCATAACAATAGGTCATCAACCTCCTTATATATTGTATATAATAACTGCTCTCATCTCATTATCCTGAGGGGAGGAAAAACAAACAAACAACAAACAAAAAACAAAAAACAAACAGAAGCATAAAATTATCCATGAAAAGCAGAATAAAAAGGAGTTGAATGCTTTAACCACAGTCTTATCTTGGGGAATAGGCCAATGTACTAATGTGTTCATTTTCTCTCTTTTAATGGAAAGCAGCAGGAAAATAATTGATATTTGGTAAAGTCTGCTGCTGTGAATATTGCCATGTATTCTTTTGAGAACCATGGTGATGATCTGAAGAGGTAATATTACCTTTTAAAATAAAAAACAATAGGAAACAAAACAAAAATCTGTCATGGTGTTTTTGAAACGGTGTTTGCATATATTATTTTAAACAATAATTGAAATTGATTTTGACAGTAAATATAAAGTTATTATAAAGTTACTACTGGTTTCAATAGAGGATATAAAGCTAGAAACTTAAAGGCACCACATAAGGCTTCAGATGTTTAAAATAAAATAAAATAGATCAGGTCTGGTGGGGTGACTCATGCCTATAATCCCAGCACTTTGGGAGGCCAAGGTGGGTGGATCCCTTGAGGTCAGGTGTTTGAGACAAGCCTGGTCAACATGGTGAAATCATATGTCTACCAAAAATACAAAATATAGCCGGGTATGGCAGCACCTGCCTTTAGTTCCAGCTATAGAGGTGACTGAGGGAGGAGAATCACTTGAACCCAGGAAGCAGAGGTTGCAGTAAGCCGAGATCGTGCCATTGCACTCCAGCCTGGGTGACAGAGCATGAATCGGTCTCAAAATAAATAAATAAATAAATAAATAAATAAATAAATACTCTCTGCATTGTTTATCTGTAGAGAAACAGTATTTATCTGTATTTAGATAATAGTTCAAGAAGGGAACAGCTTCCGAATTATTGAAACCTTTCTGAAAAGGGAAAGTTTCCTAAAGTGTTGTATTTAAGATTATTGTTGTTTCTATGGCATACTCCAGTCTAATCATGGTGGAGTCTTGAAGTCCACATCCACTTTTTCCCTATTGCATGGGCACTTGAAAATATGTGCTTCTCTTTCCTAAGTAAATGATCAACCTAGACAATCTTTTGTGCTAATATATAATATAGAAAGACTGGATAAGAAAGGAAATATTATGGTGATAATGATTCTATAAAATGGCAAATGTATGAAGTATCATAAAATTTGGAAAATGTAAATTTATCACTGCCAGCTACAAGTACTTGCAAGTGACCCCAAAGGTCACTGATGTGTGCTTATTTTCATTTTTTTCAGGTTTCTTTGTGGGAATGAGCCACTCATCTAATGACACGGACAACACAGTGGCTAGGCAGCCACTTTACAATGTGTCTCAATACAGTTTTCTCCATTCTTTCTGCCTTAGAAAAATACGTCGCAATTAGACAAATGATTTCCTTAGGTGAAAATAGAAATGAAAAGAAGTCGAAGAGCTATTCATATTGGCAGGTAAGTTTTAGAAATGAGAATTTTTAACCAAATTTCAAAATTGGATAAATTAAAATGTGAATGTTAAATTATGCAGCAGTTTATGAATGTTTTATTGTGCAGCAGTTCATGAAATTTTATATATATAATTTTCAGATAGTACCCCAGTAAGTACAAAATTCTTCCCAAACTCATATACAAAATAGTTGTAAGATGACTTACTCATTAGGTCAAGTCAGAAGAGAGTAACAGGAAACTTGGGATTCTCAAGGAAACAAGATTATGAATAAAAATCAAACATTCATACATTGGTTACATAAAGGAGCTGATATTTGGGGCCAATATGCTTTAAGTCACTGAAATAAATATGCTTGTTCAGGAATATAAAAAAGAAAGAAAAATAAACTCTTTCTGTGAGTAAAGAGACGCTTAAGAGAATAGAAATTATTCCCTGCTCACATTTTCAAGAGAATTATTATAAAATATTGAATAATCTTCTAGCAGAAAGAAATGCAATAGAACATAAAACATGCATGTATTAAATGATAAAACCCTCTTAAGCATAAAAAATTAAATATAAGCATTTGAAGGGAAGACCAACTCATTAGCCTATGAGTAATATGAACAAAATGTAGTTTAAAAAGAGCTTGCAGTATTACTGCAACAACCATAGGTTATTTAGGTGCCAAGAGTGAGGACTTGTTACATTCCGGAAGTTCAATAAAATAAATAATTAGTGAAAACTACAATACAGTTTTCATTCTTCTTTAAGTGTTTTGGAGATGGAATAGAAAAATATTTTGACTACTTCAGCAAATAGCAGATAGGAAACAGGGTCATCTGTAAGCCACTTGCGAATTTCAGTGCTGAGGTGTTTATTATTTCCTTTATAACATCATACACTTTCTCCCTCTGAATAGATACAACACATACGTTTAACAATATTGTAGAAAGATCACATTTACTCTTTGAAAATACTGACCAAGATGTGAGGATGTATTGAATAGAAATAGATAATCAAGAAGTACTAAATAAAGTGTGACCTAAAACATGAAATAATTTTGAAGAGCTCTGTGGAAGAAAATAAAATTATTTAATGAGATAGCCTTTGGTAGTATGATATTTCCGAGACAGCAGCTGATAAAAGTATCAAGGTCAATGCTTAAAAACTGAATTGGATGAACTGGTTTAAAGGGAAAAAAAAAACTGTTGGAAGATGTAGGAAATGTAGTAAAAGTTGTAAAAAAAAAAAAAAAAAACAAACAAACAAACAAACAAAAAAAAAAAACGACAAAACAGAAACATTGAAGAATCAGGAAAACCTATTTTGAAATATTTAAAATATAGTAAATATTTCCTATACACTAAGATGCTAATCAACAGTTCATCCAGTTTGATCTTCACATTAAAACACAACTTTGATATTTCATTAAAAATTAAGCTTTTACTTATTTTTCTTTACTCCTTTAAAAGTTGTTAATCAGAATGGTCTTACACATAAAATTTATTTCTTTGTAAATGACTATTCCCATTGGTCTCTTACAACCCCGTTTTCAACCATCGCCCCGATATTTTCTGCCAGCTACTTAATCAATTTATTTTCCAAGGTTGATGTCAGTCACTCATTAGTATGCCAAAAGGAGATTTAATTCATCTAACTATTTATCCACTGTTTTTTTTTTTTTTGCAGTTTTCATCAACTTCAGCTATATTTACTGTAAGATCCCTAATGACAAAACGTTCATCTATCACATCACCAGAGTATCACAACCACAATTTGCTACCCCAGACTCTGACACAGAGTAAATTCCCAAAGAATATTCTTACATAAATAAACTCATGAATGCATAATCATGCATAAATCCATTAACTATAGCATTATCATCCTTTTTCTTTATTCTTGATATCAACATCATTAACACTATTATTATAACTATTAAATAAGCTGAAAAAATATATGATTCATGCTACTGAAGTGAAAAACTTTACTGCCATCTTGGAAGATGTAAAAGGTAGACACACATTCTTGAAAAATTAAATGGAATAGCTTAGTCTTATATGAAAGTTAACCAAAGCACTGGTTTAATTTTAAAAGTCCATGTAGGTTTGTGCATACATAACCCTGTAGTTAATTTTTGGAAAACTAATGTGATTTATAATACTTTACCTCTTATGTTAGTAAAAGAATGTTGATGCAATGCTGTAAATTAAGATACAAAAAATCCATTAAAATATATACATTGGTCTTATGTTTCTGATAACATGACAGAGAAAGTACATGAGATATCATTACTCCTCAAAACAACTAAAATCTTGGACAACAGATAGACAATTTTGTTTATGAATGGGTGGTATGACCAAAAATTAAGAAACTATCCTCTTCCCCTCCCCACAAAACAAACTATAAAATAAATCCAAAGAGGTAAGCAAATATTAAAACTATTGCCTCTCATGGAAATTTTACTGATCGCTTGTGACCAAAGGTTTTGATTTTTAAACCCATGCCAAAGACAAGAGAGCCTTGTCTGTGGTGTGATCGTAGAACCATAGAAGATGAGATATTAAGTTTGTAAACACAAGCCTCCGTATTAAGCTAGAGTTATCAAAGACTAAAACCTCCATGAAACAGTATGCTAGGTAAAAACAAATATACTTTGTAAGAGAGAAGACTTCTTTCTTTTTCCTTAATCACTAGTAACTGCTGACTTCTGCTGTTCTACTTACCATTTATTTCTTATCTCTCTGACCTCTTATTTTGTCTTGTGATAATGTCCAGGATTTTTAAATATTTATTTTATAATAGTATTAATTCTCTTATAGTATCACCCTGTTTTATATACTAAATTACATATCACATACATATGATACTAAAATTGACTTTCAAAACTGTCATATCGTATTTTGTTTGAGCTTCATGTGCATTGCTAATTTTTGGATAGTTATTTTTCAAATTAAAAACACTAGATTTAAAAAAAAAATTGCCTATCTTTTCATAATGCTGTGTGATGGTTAATACTGAGTGTCAAACTGATTCGATTGAAGGTTGCAAAGTATTCTTCCTGGGCATGTTTGTGAGGGTGTTGCCAAGATTAACATTTGAGTCAGTGGACTGGGAAAGCCAGACCCACCCTTAACCTGGGTCAGCACAATCTCGTCAGCTGCCAGTG
The DNA here is from genome assembly GCF_007565055.1 of Rhinopithecus roxellana. Taxonomy (NCBI): domain Eukaryota; kingdom Metazoa; phylum Chordata; class Mammalia; order Primates; family Cercopithecidae; genus Rhinopithecus; species Rhinopithecus roxellana. The sequence continues at coordinate 94,866,431 of NC_044549.1, forward strand.
CAGGCAGAATAAAAAGCAGGCTGAAGAATGGGAAAAGACTAGACTGGCTTACCTTCCAGCCTACATCTCTCTCCTGTGCTGAATGCTTCTCTTCCTCAAACATCGGTCTCCAAGTTTTTCAGCTTTGGAACTTGGGCTGACTTTCTTGCTACTCAGCTTGCAGATGGCCTATTGCGGGACCTTGTGATCCTGTGAGTTAATATTCCTTAATAAATTCATATATATATCCTATTAGTTCTGTCCCTCTAGAGAATCCTAATCCTGATTTTAATACAAAGAGTGGTTCTAGAGGAACAGAATATTAAGAATGGAGTCCTTTTGTTGGTTTGGGGGTTTCTGAATTTGGCTGCGTAATGTGATTAGATCCTAAAATGCTAAGGACTCTACATCTAACAGTATGGAGAACACTGAGAGTCTTTGGCATGAATTGTTTAGAGCATTATGCAAAATAAATGCATTTGACACTCTTGATTCACCACTTGTGAGAGGCAAGGAGTTTAGTGACTCCATACATCATACTTTTGACCATATATGGAGAACCAAGAAACATGATGAGGTTGCTTGGTTGCTCCTAAGTTCACTGAACAAAGTGTTGAAAGAAAATGATGAACTCAGGATTCTAACTCCCAGCTTCAGAAGAAGATGCTGAGCTTCAGATCTGCTACTATTGCCCTGAGTGAGAGTCTTATCTCCTATAGAGAAAAAGCTGAAAGTAAGGAAAACGAGACACAGGCTCTTACCATTTGAGTAGCAGACCTGCAATGAAAGGTGCATACACAGCCTCGGCAGTTGTCTACTGTTATAGTGAGGGCATTGATTGGAAAAGAATGGGAGCGTGCAACTTGGAATGGGGATGTGTGGGAGGACCCTGATGAAGCAGGGGACGCTGAGTTTGTAAACCCTGATGAACTTTTTTTCCTTTATCATGTGACATAAGATTTATTGACTTCATATCAGCAGTTAAGTGTTGTTTACTTTATGTAATAACATTTGAGTTGAGGATTGGTGTGTTTCCCGTTGTATGATGAATAGTTGTATTATGTTAGGCATAATTATGACCTTATTATTGTGTTTATTTCAAGATTATGTATAATCTCAGTATATATGTATATATTATAATGTAGTAGATTATGTATAATCTCAGTAGATGTTTAATTTGATAAGGGGTAGACTTATGATGGTTGATACTGAGTTTCAACTTGGTTGGATTGAAGGATGCAAAGTATTGATCCTCTGTTTTTGATCCTGGGTGTGTCTGTGAGGGCACTCATGGTAACTACACTTCTAATCTCTATAAGTATGTGAGGTGATAAATATGTTAATTACTTGATTGTGCTATTTCCGAATGTATAGATATATCCAAACATGATGTTTTATACTTTAAAGGTATATATAATTTTATTTGCCAACTACACCTTTATAAATCTTTTCTATATTTCAAATATAAGTAGGATTATGCAGAATTTGTCTTTCTGTGTCTGGCTTATTTCACTTAGCACGGTACACTTCATATTCATCCACATTGGCCCAAATGATGTTTTTTTTAAAGCCTAGGTAATATTTGTGTGTGTGTGTGTGTTTGTGTGTGTGTGTGTGTGTTGAATGCATGTATGCATATATTCACATTTTCTTTACTTATTGGTCCATGGATAGACTCAGGTTGTTTCCGTATTTGGTGATTGTGAGTAATGTAGCAATGAACATTGGAGTGCAGATATCTCTTGAACATACTAATTTCATTTCCTTTAGACATATACTGAAAAGTAGAGATTCTGGATCATATGATAGTTCTAACTTATTAGTTTTAGAAAATCTTCCATATTGTTTTCCATAAGGACTGTGTCAATCTACTTTTCCACCAATAACATACAAGGATTTCCTTTTCTCCACATCTCCATGAAATCTATTTTGACTTTTTGATATACCCTTGCTAACAAGTGTGAGGTAATGTCTTATTGTGCTTTTGATTTATATTTATCTGATGGTTAGACAAATTAGATATAGAAAGAATATAATAACACAATAAAGGTAATATCTGGCAAAGAAACATACTCACTAGCAAAAAGTTGAAAGCTTTTTTCTCTAAGACCAAGGACAAGATAAAAATGCCCACTCTTTTTACTTCTATTTAACATAGTATTGAAAGTCCTAGACAGAACAATTAGTCAAGAAGAAATAATAAAAGTAATGAAAGTAATAAAAATAACAAAGGAAGATATTTTGCCTCTGTGTTCATATGACAAAATCTTACAAATACAAAACCTAAAAGACCAGACCTAACAGCTATTAGAACTAATAAATGAATTTAGTAATGTACCAGAATATAAAGTCAACATACAAAAAATCAGTTGTGTTTCTATACACTAACAACAAACTATCAAAAAAATTGATAAAAACAAGCCCATTTACAATATCATGAAGAAGAATAAAACATGAATAAAATTTTTATTTTCATTATTTTTATTGTTGTGTTGTTATTTATTTTTATTTTTTTAAATTTTTGATACACTGGTTGAATCTTCAGGTGCAGAATCCATGGTAATGAAAGGTTGACTGTACTTAAGAGTTAATTTAAGCAAGACGAAAAATATGTACACTGAAAACTGTAAGAAAGTGAATAAGATATAAATAAATAGAAACATACTTCATGCTCATGGATTATAAGAATCAATATTGTCTAAATGTTCATACTACCATAACAATTTATATATTCGATGCAATACATATCAACTGTTCATTGGCATTTTTCAGAGTAATTAAAAAATCCTAAAATTCATATGAAACCACAAAAGACACCAAATAGTTAAATCAATGTTGAGCAAGATAAACAAAGCTGGAGCCATCACACTTCTTGACTTCAAATCATATTACAAAATTGTAGGAATCCAAAGAGTATAGTGCTGGCATAAAAACAGACACATAGCCCAATAAAATAGAATTAAAAGTCCAGAAATAAAGCTAGGCATATAGAATCCAGAAATAAACCTAGGCATATAGAGTCAACAGATATTTAAGAAGAGTTCCAAGAATATACATTAAGGAAAGGATAGTCTTTTTAATAAATGGTGTTCAGACAACTGGTCATCTACATCCAAAGTTATAAGAGTATATCCTTATCTTATAACATACACAAAAACCAGCTCAAAATACATTCCAGACTTAAACACAAAATCTGAAACTGTAAAATTCCTAGAAGAAAATATAGGAAAAAATCTACAAGACATTGGTCTTGACAAGGGGTATTTAGATATGACACCAAGAACACAGGCAATACAAAGAAAAATAAGAGTAGAACACATCAAACTCTACAGCTTCTGCACAGTTCATCAAAATGAAAAGGTAACCTACAGAATGGGAGAAAATATTAACCATATATGTGATAAGAGGTAAATATTCAAAATATATAAGAAACTTATGACTCAATAGTAAAGCAACAGGTAACCTAATTAAAAACGTAAAAAAAAAAAAAAAAAAAAAAAAGCCGGGCGCAGTGGCTCAAGCCTGTAATCCCAGCACTTTGGGAGGCCGAGACGGGCGGATCACGAGGTCAGGAGATCGAGACCATCCTGGCTAACACGGCGAAACCCCGTCTCTACTAAAAATACAAAAAATTAGCCAGGCGAGGTGGCGGGCGCCTGTGGTCCCAGCTACTCAGGAGGCTGAGGCGGGAGAATGGCGTGAACCTGGGAGGCGGAGGTTGCAGTGAGCTGAGATCCGGCCACTGCACTCCAGCCTGGGCGACAGAGCAAGACTCCGTCTCAAAAAAAAAAAAAAGAAAAAAAAAAAAAAACTCAAAAGACATTTTTTTCCTAAGAAGGCACACAAATCGCCAAAACATACTTGGTAAAAGTATACAAAGCCTATTTCTAAGTTTCAGCTTAGGAACCTCAAAACATGAAACAAATAAATTATTCTGCTTCTTCTGTACAATGCTTAAAGTCTAAAAACCCCATAGGACTTTTCATTAAAGTAGGCAGATAGCCTGCAATGAGCAGGAATTCTTGGAGAGGCTACCCACTCACAATCATCAAAAAACAATGGCTTATGATGTCGCTTCTGGCTTTGTGGATTGCGCTCATTCTTAGCCTGAGAACCCTTCCTCCAAAACTCACTCACCCTAGAGTAGCCTTTTACTTATTATAATAGTACAAAACATAACTCTGGGTGAAGATTGTAAATGCTAATGAGACATGCAGTATGTGTACCAGCATACACAACCACAGCACATGTGTGCCCAAGGGACCAGTGGAAACATGCTTGCAAGTAACACCCCCTCACACCGTTTCATGAATAATCATGTAAGATTCTCATAAAGAGGGTTCCCCCAGAACTAGTTGGGGCTGGCTGATTCTCTCAAGCAGCATGCTCTGCCTTGACTTTCAGAGGATACTGTCACTTTAAATAATCTCTGCTGCTTTTTAACCCTTGCCATGCATCTTGGCTGAATATATTCCTCCAAGATAAGAACCCAGGAACCGGCATTCCTCCGGTTAACATTTCTAGGGTCTTGTTGGCCTAGGTTAATCTGCTCCCTAATCTTTTCATTTTCCCCTGAGATACTGGATCTTTGAAATGCAGAACTGATTCAACCATTTTACCATTCTTTGTGCAGTTTATCAGTTTTCTGAGGCAAAACACAGAGAAAGGCCTATATAGAGATTAAATTTAAAAGGATTCAAATGGCCACAATTTTGCATATTTCCAAGAACTTGTTAAATATAATGCTTTCAAATGTAGTAAGTTTGGCAAATTTTTGCTCTCTCCATTAGGATTTAGAAAATAACTGAAACAAAATCTATATTCCAAGGAAAGCAAGCCATAATAAATACAACCATTAGTTTACTTTTTTCACAAGATGATTCATCTATATTTTGATGTAGAGAGAAACGATTTGCTAACCTTACTACATCTGAAAAACATTAGGTTTAACAGGTGCTTGGAAATATGCAAAATTTTAGCTACTTTTCTCAACTAAGAATTTGAAATGTATTCCGATTTATATCTAGTGTTTTAAGTGAAATAGTAAGCAAAAATGAACAAACACAGGCTGCTTATTTATTCAACATGTAATTGTCTCTAGAATAATAGTTTTACCTTCTCTTGATAAGTAATTGATAGGTTGAATTCAATGTTTTAGCTTCTATTTGGAAAAGAATGGGTCAACAAATTAGCCACAGATAATTTACTTCATAAGTATTGATAGTTTTTCTTGCGGTGGTAATTCTCACATGAGCAACTTTAGGTGTAAGTGTTTTATCACATTTTATTTCCAATTGTTTTCACTGACAATTAGATCTATACAAGAATGTGAACTAAGAATACATTTTTATGCAGGGGAACATCACACACCAGGACCTGTCAGGGGGTGGAAGGCTAGGGAAGGACAGCATTAGGAAAAGTACCTAATGTAGATGACGGGTTGATGGGTGTAGCTGGCCACCATGGCACATGTATACCTATGTAACAAACCTTCACGTTCTGCACATGTATCCCAGAACTCAAAGTATAATAAAAAGTATATGTTTTCAAGATGTATAGTTTTTATTCTTATATAAAAGTATGCTTCATGGGATATAATTTGTTTTACATGTCAGACATATACTATTATATACTGCAATTATTATAATGACTCAATATTAATAATAAACAAAATTGTGGCAAACATTTTCCAAGTATCAGAACAGATAATTAACCATAGGGAAAGTAACAAACTGCAGAATAAATGCAGAGAGTTATAAAACCACTTAAAATACAGAAATTATAATTGAATCTGATGAGCATGGCTTCATTATTTGTATTTTTCTCATTATTATCATGTCATATCAAATTTCCTGAACTCAGGAACAGAAAAAATAAATTTGGCTACACCATGCAAATCTCTACATTATTTAAAACAACAGTTCCAGAATTCTATAATTATTGGAATGATGAATGTAAGGCTAATTTATATTTAACTTTTTTCTTTTATATATCCTTTAAATAAATTGATTGACTTAAATTTGCCTTCATTATTTTTCAAGATTCTTAACAAGCACTGAATAACTGAATGTATGTCAAAAAAAAAAGTAATAAGCTGAGAATTTCAATTACTTGTAGTTTTACTGTTTTTAAAGTCATGTTATCTCTAATGAAAAAATTAGGCAAATTATTTTTTATTTCCAATATATATCTAAATCATGAATAAAGAATTCTATTTTTATAATGTATAAAATGTAGGTTTAATTTTAAGTGGACTAATTAGAAAATATTAATATTAATATAATATTATCTTCTTTAATGTTTATATTAATTATATTAAATTTATATAATTATTTAATGATATAATTAATATATATAAATAGATGAAATTATTTTCTAGGAAAATAAATGATGTCCATGCATCACATTTTTAGTCGTGGGTCAAATAATAATAAATTCAGAAGGTATTCTAAAATAAACAAGTTACCTATTTGCAAACTAAGTTTCTGATAAATGCCTAAAATCCAGAATCTATAGGTAATTTAAACAAATCAACAAGCAAAAACCAAATAACCCCATTAAAAAATGGACAATGGGCAGGAACAGATACTACTCAAAGAAAGACTACAAGTAGCCAACAATCATCCGAGAAACGCAAATCAAAACCACAATGAAATGTTTTCTCACACCAGTCAGAATGGTAGTTATTAAAAACGTCAGAAAAAAAAAGATACCAGAAAGGCTGCAGAAAGAAGGGAACAATTATTATTATGAATGAATTCTTCATTATATTTTTCCTACTCTGTTGAAGCTTTAATTTCAACAGGAAGTATACTAAGTAACTTTAAACAGCATATTCCATGATGCAGATTTAGCTTTTCTATATAATACGACTTTTCCACTCCAATTCTAAATTACAAAAACAGCCACAGACAATTTAAGACCAGAATTAGAATGCTACAATAATAATAGGTCTATGAAATGTAATGATAATAAAATAACAAAAACATTTTGGGTTGTTTTATATGTAAGTAAAGCAAAATACCAAAAATGTTATGTTTTCTACAAAAGAAACCTGTCAGATATTATTCTTCCAAATTTACATATACTACAGTTTAATAAAGGAAAACTTATCTGTTAACAGTTTCACAGCATACAAGATAAAAAGTGGGGATAAAATCACATCTGTCAGATTACAGACCCAGGTTCTATTATACAATGAAGTTATATTAATCATAAAATTCTTTCTTTCTCAATCATTTGCTTCATGTTTCCACATAAACAATACAGTATAAAATTAATCACTCTTGTTATTCTCACACTGTCATAAAGAACTACCTGAGACTGGGTGGTTTATCAATAAAAGAGGTTTAATTGGCTCATGATTCTGCAGACTGTACAGGAAGCATGGTTGCGGAGGCCTCAGGAAACTTATAATCATGGCAGACAGCAAAGGGGAAGCCAGCCTGCCCTACATGGCTACAGTAGGAGAGGGAGGGGGTAAAGGGGAGGTGCTACACACTGTGAAACAATCAGATCTCCTGAGAACTCTATCAAGAGAACAACAAAAAGGAAATCTGCCCCCATGATTCAATCACCTCTCACCCAGCCTCTCCTCCAACACTGAGAATTACAATTCAACATAAGATTTAGATGAGGACACAGAGAAAAACCATATCATTCTTTCCCTGGTCCCTTCCAAATTTCATCTCCTTCTCACATTTCAAAGCACACTCATGCCTTCCCAAAAGTCCTCCAAAGTCTTAACTCATTTCAGCATTAACTCAAAAGTTCAAGTCCAAAATCTCATCTAAGACCAGGCAAGTCGCTTCTGCTTATGAGCCTGTGAGATCAAAAATTAGTTCGTTACCTCCAAGATATGGTGGGGGTACAGGTATTGGCTAAATGCTCCCATTCCAAAAGGAAGAAATTGGCCAAAATAAAGGGGATACAGGCCTCGTGCAAGTCTAAAACCAAGGAAGTCAGTAACTGAATCTTAAGGCTCCAGAATCATCTCTTTGGATTCCATGTTTCACATTCAGACCACATTTACAAAAGGCTAGTGGGCAGGCCTGTCCCTGTGGCTCTGCAGGGCTCAGTTCCCATGACCGTCCTCAAGGACTGATGTTGAGTGCCTGTGGCTTTTGACAGGCTGTTGGTGGATCTACCACTCTGGGGTCTGGAGGACAGTGGCCCTCTTCTCACAGCTCCACTAAGCAGTGACCCAGTTGGGACGCTGTGTGGGGCATACAGCCCCACATTTCCCCTCAGCACTGCCCTAGTAGAGGTTTTCCATGAGGGCCCTGCCCCTGAAGCAAACTTCTTCCTGGATGTGCAAATGTTTCCATACATTCTCTGAAATTTGGGCAGAAGCTCACAAATCAAATCTTGTGATAATTCTATGATGAGAACACCAAAGGGGAAGTTTGACCCTATGATTAACTCGCTTCACTTCCCATCAGGCAGGAACAAAGCATTTACTGTATCTTAGTACAAATGCTATTTTCAAAAAATATTTTCTCTTCCTATTCTTCCTAAGAGTTATAAATGTTGAAAGACATAATTGATTAACGTACATTACTTGTGAAAATATCTGAATATAATTTTTAACCTTACTTTTTGTTTAAATCCAAAAATAAATAGACATTGTCACCACTTATGATCTGTCAACAACTGCACCTTTATTATTATTTCTTATTAAATGTGAATTTAATGTTAGGCACATTGTATGCTTTGTGTATAAACGTATGCTTTAATTTACATTTGAAATATACTCAATAAGTCAAGTTCTAGTTCAACTAAATATCATTTAAAATGTAACTTTTGGACATATTATATAGTCTGTATTTTAGGCATAAATTCAGGAGTACAAACAATGATACTGAAGCATACTGATTTCCTGCATCTTGTTTATTCTTTGCATAGTTCAATAAAACATTTAAAAATGTAAAAATGATAAAACTTAAAGGAAAATATCAAAGTACTTCTGTGCTGATATCTTTCAGTGCACTGATACTTGTTAAAAGTAAATGGCATAAATTCCCTAGGTGAGATTTATCATAAGGAAAAAAGTTAAATTTATTCTAATATTTGATTCATCTAAATCATGTGGATGCAAATATGAAACTCAGACTAATATTTGACTTTTGCCAGATGAAAATAGAATAGAAAAATTGTTGAGAGTGTAGCAGTTAAAATCTATTTAAATCATGCTTTCATTTAGATGGATACAGAGAAGAGAAATATTTTCACACATGAACAAATGTACCAGATTGATTTTTCTCCCCACCAGTATGAGTGTTTTATGTGTAAACAAGTTTGTCTTTGTTGTTTATGAGATAGTCTCATTTTCTAGAAGTGAAGGTAAAACTAATATTACCCAGATTGTCAAAGGGAGTAATTTTGTTAGTTATTTTGCTTATTGACTTCAAAGTGTACTTATAAGATGCAGGAAATCAGTATGCTTCAGTATTATCATTTGTACTCCTGAATTTACACCTAAAATACAGACTATATAATATGTCCAAAAGTTATATTTTAAATGATATTTAGTTGAACTACAACCTGACTTCTAGAGTATATTTCAAATGTGAATTAAAGCATATATTTATACACAAAGCATGCAATTTATTCTCAAATTTGTAGTGTCCTCAAAGTTGTAGTAGACAACTTTAGTTCTCAAAGTTAGTAGTAAACTAACAAACAAAGCTAGTGTTCTCAAAGTTGTAGTAAACATTTGCATCTTTGTTCATTCATCAAAATTAAAATATAACTTTAAATTATTCTTGAGATTTATCATTTAGCTCTATTTTTCAAAAACACAAAATATGTTTTATTCAACACTTCCAAAATCTTAAATACCCTTTATATTAGTTCTCCCTGGTCTGAAATTATCTGGAGAAAACAATATTATGTATATATTCAGCCTATGGTGTGCATGTATCTATAGGTATGAATACAGATGTACAGAGGCATGTATATGAATAAATATATTTATTCATATATACATACCTACACCCAGATACATACAAGGGCACTTCAAAGAGTTTGTTAAAAAAATGGAATAAAATGCCAAAAATTTAAAAACAGAAACTTTATTGCTCAATATAAACTGCATCCAATTCAAGACACTTTTGTAACCAACGAAACCAGTCATTTTCATCAATTGCTAAAGAACTGAGGATACTGGGAATTTAATCATGTCAATTCAGTCATTTTTACATTATTAACTAAAAAAAAATGGGTACCCATTAAAGATTTTTAAGATTGGGAAATAAAAAAAAAATTAAGAAGAGACAAATCTGGACTGTAAGGTGGATGTCTAATGATTTTCCATTGAAATACTTACTAATTTCCCTTGTGTGATGACAGGAAAGAGCAAGATCTTGGCTGTGGTAAAGTAGGACTCTTTGGTGAAGCTTTCCTGGATGTTTTTCTGCTAAAGCTTTGGCTAACTTTCTCAACATACTCTCATAATAAGTAGATATCATTGTTGTTTGGCCCTTCACAAAGTCAACAAGCAAAACCCCTACACATTCCAAAAAGCTGCTTCCATGACCTTTGCTCTTGACTGGTCTACTTTTGCTTGACTGGACCACGTTCACCTCTTGGTAGCCATCACTTTGTCTTCAGGATTCTATTGGCAAAGCCATGGTTCACCTTCTGTTACAATTCTTCAAAGAAACACCTCAGGATCTTGGTCTCATTTATTAAAACCTTCCATATGAAGCTCTGTTCTTGACTGAAGCTGATCTGGGCACAACGGTTTGGGCACCCATTGAATGAAAAGTATGCTCGACTTTAATTTTTCAATCAGGATTGTGTAAGTTGGGCCAGTTGAGGTATCTATGGCATTGTCTATTATTTCTGCTGTTAATCATTGATTCCCTTCAATTAGGGCACAAACTAGATGATTTTTTTCTTGCAAATTGATGTGGTTGTCTGTTGCTGCAACCTCGATCTTCAACATCACGTCATCCTTTATTAAAACAAGTTATCCATTTGTAAACTACTGATGTCTTTGGGGACTTGTCCCCATAAACTTTTTGTAAAGCATCAATGATTTCATCATTTGTCCACCCAAGCTTCACCATAATTTTGACACATATTCTCTCTTTCATTTTAGCAGAATTTATGTTGCTCTGAAAGAAGCACTTTTCAAACTGATGTCTTTTACCTCTTCGTGCCTCAAAATAGATCCTATTCAGACGTGTTATAGCAAGCTGTAATGAGTTTTTTTGAGAAAATGTTTTTTAGATCTGGGTATCGATGTTTTCGTTTTTCATAGTATGCACTTTCCGTGAACTTTTTGAGGACTTTTCTTCAAAATTAAATTTTATTTAATAAAAATAAATATGATAATTATAATTCATGGTTATTTGATTTTCAATAAGATATAATAGTCTCTAGACTAGTACTAGATTTAGGATTGACACTGTCTTATTGACACTGGAAGGAAGACTTCTGGTTCTGGTACTGAGAACTACAGTGGATACAGGTGAGGGAAATTACAATGAAATCAACAGTGGTAAAGACCAGAAAGATGCAAGGATATAGTTATCCCATTGATTTAGCTAGATAGCTTTTACTTAAAAACGACTCCATCTATTTTCCATTAGCACATATTTGATGATTAAGGCTATTAGCCAAACTAACATAAAGAAATTTACAAGAATAGCACTATTCAAGTGTAATCATCATGCTCTGTCTCTTCCCAATAGAGACTGCAAATTTTGGAATAGATTGAATGACACACATAATTAGAGAACGGGGATCTTCAGCATCATTTTAACTAAAACTTTATGTTACTATAGTTTTCTCTCTTTTAATCTTAGTAAGCAGCAACGATTAAAAATAATAAGATGGACTCTTCCACCTCCAGGAATCTGGAATAGAACTTACTTTCCTTATTTGGGGGACTAAGTATAGCCATCCTGATTGTTATATGTAAAACAAACCTAATAATACTCTGAGGGGTGGAGACAAAGGGTCAGACTGGGTAGGGTCTTCTGGACCAAAAGAGTGACAGGGCACTAAGCTTTGTCAAATTTATTTTTGCCATATGTATCCCAGATTTGGTGCTGAAGAAACCAGCAACCTGAAAATAGCAATCGGCAGAAATAAAACAAATAAGAATAACATAAATATTGCTCTTTCTTGTCTAAAACCCAGGAAAGATACAGTCTATACAGATCTATCATAACAAAAATATTTAGGAAATAACTGCTTTCCTGAAAACACCACAGAAAAACTGTGGTCCCTACCCCTAGCCATACAGTAAAGGCAGAGTGATGATCTTAGACGTTCACCTTAGTTACCACCATAACAAAATCCCTCCTCACACATTCGGCCTCCTCTGGAGTGGCTTTACAGGAGGTCATGGAGGGAGTTAGAGTTTTCTATGTCCGTGGAGATCACAAGGGGAGCCTGCACTTCTCCCTTTTCACTGGATGGTGTTGTAAGTGGCCTAGGAAACAGTACGGGCTTATAACACTGCCCAGCAGTGATGAGGTTGCTATTTCAGGATATCAGTGGAGACCATGTGGAGTGAGTAATGAGGTAATCCTATTCCTTGAAGCCAGAAAGGTATCAGTGGAGCCCTAGTAGAAAGCCGCAAATCTTAACCTTGTTCAGCAGCAAAAAGACCACCCCATTTTAGATATCAATGAAGTCCTTGTGGGAACCCTACATCCACCTGGAAAAAATAAGGTGACATCCTCTACTTCTCTTGCTAAAAAGGTGTTAGAGAAATCAAGCTAAAACAGAAGATGTAAATAAAAACCAGAACCTCACAACATAATATCCTAAATGTACAGCTTTCAATTAAAAATCGCTCCTCATGCCTAGAAACAGGAAGATCTCAAACTGGTTGACAACTATATGCACATATTGTACCAATATCAATTTCCTCCTTTTGATACTGCATCATGATCAAGTAAGATGTAACCACTAAGAAAAACTGGTGACAGGCATTGATCCTCTCTGTACTATATTTGCAACTTCTGTGAAGGCATAATTACTACAAAATAAAATATTTAAGGAAAAGATAGCACAGTAAATAGCAGGTGTAGTAATCTGCTGTTAACACACTTGTTTTCAGTAATCTGCTGCTAACACAGAGCCTTTTCAGATAATTTTCTAAAAAAAATCTTTTATATTCTCAGAATGGAGGTTTCACAATACATAGAAGAATATGGGTTTTCTTTTTCTCTACTAAGTGAAGATTATGGGGAAAAATACCAAATTAAAGTTCTCACACCCATGAGCCGCCAATGTAATCAGTTAGTATTGCTACTTGTCCCCTGACCTAAATGCTATAGACACATGCTCAGTTGCCTATTTTGTAGCACAATTGAAAAGTATAATAGACACATAAACATGACCAATATGGAATTATTTCTCTTCCTGGGAAGTGTTGAATTGTTGCAAAATTGAATATATTTTAAAATCCTGTTCATAGAATACAAATAATTTCAATTAATGTCTCATTACACAACTGCATACTTATTTTAGTTAGGTTAACAATTTATTTTACCTAGAAATATGATATTAATTTTTCAAAAGCAGTCTGCATTGCAATGAATAACTTTCTGAATCACTCCATGTTAATGTTTATATTTGGCTGACATATTTCTCTGCTGCTGACAGTTCATTTCTCTAGGATCAACAGCTTGTAGACAAAAGGAACATTTTTCTTTCTGCACTAGCAGGTGCACAAGTAAGATGTCAAATTCAGTGAACATTTCTCTACCCTTAATATGCTTCTTAAAATTTGGGATGTTAAGTAATATAAATATTCCTTGGGTTATTATTTTATTACCAATGCTATCTCTCAATTATATGCTTGGCCCATGAACTATATGAAATGTAGAAACAGCTCATTTCTTAAATATTTCAGTTGGTACTTCTGTATGTAACCCAATAAAAAGGACATTTTGTTAATTACAGTAGTGTTATCTCACCTAATATTATTAACAATGATTCCTTTATAGCTAATATACAGTTAATATCCAAAGTTATCTATTTTTTCTAAGATGTATTTTGCTGTTGTTGAATTTACTGAAAAATTATAAGATAGTGTTTTAAATCATAAATTATTTTGAAAAATTATCCACTCTAGCTGTCAGAATATCAGTGACTCTTTAGCACTGTATACCTCTGAAATCTTTGTTCATTCTTCACCCAACAGCAACTGTTCTTTGTTATTCTTTTTTTGAATCTGTCCTTGAACATGTGCAATCTGTCCTGGGAGATGTGCAGTTGAGAACACTACTTGGGGGAACTTCTAAGCAGATTATTACAGCTCTTTGTCTGCCATTCTCTCCTCTTTGGACCCTACACAACAAATTTCAGCAGACTTAGCAAAGAGGGCACTCTCCTTTTGAGCTATACTTTTCTGAACAACAATTTGGAAACAACTCCTTTTGAGAAACCAAACTATGGAGACTTGTCCAGGGTCAAGAACGATGGTCTAGACTCTTCAAGTTTGCTTATTCTTTGATTTGCTAAAAAAAATGTCTAAGTCTGAAGTCTTACACTGTTTACTGTGCTTCTAAGGAGGCAACCTCTTCTTACTTGTGCCTGCTTTTCCAGGCCTCAAAGTACTCCATATATGTCAGTTAAGGGTATTTCTATGATCATATTTAGCCAAGGCCCACAGAACCATGTAGATGTAAACAGTTTATAGACATACATACGTTGGATTTTCACTTTTATAAAAATGTGCTTAAATTTTATTTGACTGATGATAACCTCATTACTTGACAATGAATTAGTTTAGAAAGAGTCAGTTATGAGTTAATTATAATGCTCAAGGTACATATATTATAATTAATACTACTGTACTAGAACCATAATTAATATAATCCATCCTAAGACATTAATGCAAATGAGTAATTGCAGTTCTAGGCTCTTAGCCATGGACATGCAGATTAGTAATTGCAAAAAAAAAATTATGAAAAACACTATGGACTACTAATTTTTCACACTAAGTAGAGTAGTTTGATCTAGTTAATTTTTTACTTTAAATTTTATCAATAATATTTTCTAAATTAAATTAATATACTCAAGAGAAAACAAACTTTGGAAACAGTTTATAAAAGACTCATAACTTAATTTGAAATATAAACTGGTTGTTAAATAAATTTCTGTTTTATTTTTTAAAATTCATTTAAATAGAGTGAGTTCTTAATTATACATGTCATTAAGATTTGAAAGAAAGGTAGAATGTTAAAGTGTTTTGGTTGATAAGCCAAGTTGCCAATGTTTGATAATTATGTAAAATTGTATCTGGATTTAATTGAATATATATTTTTATGGTAAAAACTAAGATTAATTTTGTATCATATATGCAATCAACTAATGCCAAGGTTAAACATCCTTATATGATGCTGGATTGTCATAGCAGATAGATTGAACTAACTAATTTTCTTAATGGAAATGGTCAAATATAAAATGAATATTCCAAAATTTCTAAGTAACATATTGTTATGAACAATAACACCTAACTAGATGTTATTTTTCTTGTTATGGACTGAATTGCTTCCCCCACAAAATTCATACATTAAAGCTCTAACCCCAAGTACCTCAGAACGCAAGTCTGGAGACAGAGTTTTCAAAGAGGTAATTAAATTAAAATGAGGAGATTAGGACCCACAGAGAGACACCAGGGACATCACCCCACACAGAAATGACCACACGAAGAGGAAACAAGAAGGAAAATATTTCCAAGTCAAAGAAAGATGCTACACAGAGAACCAGCCCTGTAAGTACCTTGATCTTAGATGTCCACCCTCCACAATTGTGAGAAAATAAATTCCTGTTGTTTAAGCTACCCAGTGTTTGATATTTTGTTATAGGATTCTTACCAAATTAACCAAACTAATATATCTCCTTATACAATTATTGAAGTTAATGTTAGGTTTTCTAGTAAGAAGGATTTATAATTTTTAAAATAAAATAATGATCATAATAGCTGTAAATTAGAATTTATTGAAGAAATTAAAGAGACAATACACTTGGAAATAATATAAAGTTTACTAGCTTTTATGATCTTTTTTTATTGAATATAGATCTTTTATATCCCATCTGTGTGCTTGTTCATTTAATTTAATTTAACAAATATTGTCACTTAGTTTTCAGAAAACTGCAAAGGGAATACAACATTTGTTTCACCTATGAAGTCTCTAATACAGCTTCAGAAAAGTAATGAAGAGCTCTATACTATCTGATGGATCCAGAAAAGTCAAATAGAGGCTGGATGCAGTGGCTCATCCCTCTAATGAAAGAAAGAAAGAAAAGAAAGAAAGAAAGAAAGAAAGAAAGAAAGAAAGAAAGAAAGAAAGAAAGAAGAAGAAGAAGAAGAAGAAGAAGGAAGGAAGGAAGGAAGGAAGGAAGGAAGGAAGGAAGGAAGGAAGGAAGGAAGGAAGGAAGGAAGACAGAGACATCTATTAGGGAAGTTTTCATCTGAACTTGAAAAATAGGAGAAAAAAGTCCTTAACATGCACATTGCATATTGTTTTCTAATGTTGGTTTATGAAATGTTCAATAACTATTTTCTCAGTGACTTTTGCTCATTTTTAAAAAGGAGTTGTATATTTCTTACTACAAGTCTTTGTTTTTATTTTTGTTTTTTTTTTTTTTTAATTATCATGGGTACATAATAGGTGTATATATTTATAGAGTTCTGTGACATTTTGATACGAGCATAAAATGTATAATAATCAAATCAGGGTAAATGAGGTACCCATCACCTCAAGCACTTATAATTTCTTTGTGGTTAGGAGCATTCCAATTCCACTCTTCTAATTATTTTTAAATATACAATAAATTACTGTTGACTGTAGGTGCCCTGTTGTCATAACAGCTACTAGATCTTATTCATTCTATCTACCTATATATTTACACCCATTAATCATCCTCACCATATCTCATCTCCTTGCTACCCTTCTCAGCCTCTGGTAACCATAATTATACTCTCTAGCTCAGTGACATCAATTGTTTTAATTTCAGCTACCAATCGTAAGAGAAAACATGCCATATTTATCTTCTTGTGCCTGGCATATTTTACTTAAAATAATGTCCTCCAGTCCATCCATCTTGTTGCAAATGACGGATTTAATTTTTTTTTTTTTTTTTTTAATCACTGAACCATGTTCCACTGTGTATATGCACCACATTGTCTTTATGTATTTATCCCTTGAGGGACATTTAGGTTGATTCAAAATCTTGGCTATTATCAATAGTGCTTCATTAAACATGAGAGTTCATACATCACTTTGCAATACTCATTTTTTATTTGGTGAGGTTGATTATTGACCTAGCAGTGGAATTGAAACATCATATGGTAGTTCAATTTTCATTTTTTCGAGAAACCTCCATATTGTTATCCATAGCAGTCGTCCTACTAATTTAAATTCCCACCAACAATCTACAAGGTTTACTCTTTCTCCACATCCTCATCAGCATTCATTATTGTCGTTTTTTTTTTTTTTTTTTTTTTTTTTTTTTTATAAAACCCTCTTTCTATAAATTTCAAAAGTGTTTTTAAAGCATTCTGGATACAATTTGTTTGCCAGATACACGATTTGAAACTAATTCTTCTTCTGTAGCTTAACTTTTCTAATCTTTCAACAGT
Source organism: Rhinopithecus roxellana (assembly GCF_007565055.1). Taxonomy (NCBI): domain Eukaryota; kingdom Metazoa; phylum Chordata; class Mammalia; order Primates; family Cercopithecidae; genus Rhinopithecus; species Rhinopithecus roxellana. The sequence continues at coordinate 94,884,024 of NC_044549.1, forward strand.
GTTTTTCACACAGCAAATTGTTATTTTTCTTAAATATAATTTATTTATTTATTTATTTATTTATTTATTTATTTATTTATTTATTTATTTTGAGATGGAGTCTCACTCTGTCGCCCAGGCTGGAGTGCAGTGGCGCCATCTGTGCTCACTGCAAGCTCCGCCTCCCGGGTTCACGCCGTTCTCCTTCCTCAGCCTCCTGAGTAGCTGGCGTCCACTACCACCCCCGGCTAAATTTTTTGTATTTTTTTAATAGAGACAGGGTTTCACCCTGTTAGCAAGGATAGTCTCGATCTCCTGATCTCATGATCCACCCGCCTCGGACTTCCAAAGTGCTGGGATTACAGGCATAAGCCAATGCTCCCGGCCTCATTTTTTTAACTAGATTGTGTTTTCAGTGTCATGTCTAAGAACTCTACCTAACCCCTGAGCCCACAGGCACTTTGAGTGAAAGAAATCAGTTTCAATAGGTTCTAATTCCATTTACACAACATTCTTGACAAGAAAAACAAATACTGACAGAAAAAGTGCAGTGGTTGCCAGTGGTGGAAGATCATGTGACTACAAAAGAATGTTCTGAGGAGTTTTCTAGGGTGACAGAACCGTTCCGTATTCTGATCATGGTGATGGTTAAACAAATCTATGCAAGGTTATAACTTATGTAACTACACAATTCTCCAAAAAAGTCAACTTGCTTAATGTTAAATGAAAGCAAAAAAGTACATACGTATAAAGCAAAAATATAAAATATTATCATAATATAAGTATATTGTATAGTAGATACTCCTTAGAAGCATGTGAATGACAATTATCAAGAAGGCACAGTAATGATGAATTAACATTAAATTTATTAGATCACGGAACTCAAAAGCATTGAATAAGATAGTTTTCATATTGAGAGACTGGTCTGATCTTACATATTAGTAAGCTCAGTGATAAACTTATGAAATTAAAATATATAAGGCTTGGTGTGGTGGCTCATGTTTGTAATCCCAGCTACTGGGGTAGCTGAGTTAGGTGGATAGCTTAAGCCCAGGAGTTCGAGGCTGCAGTGAGCTATAATCATCTCAGCACTACACTCCAGTCTGGGGAATACAGTGAGACTATATTTCCTTTTATTTTCTTTTTTTTTTTCCTTTACTTTCTTTTTTTCTTTTTGAAATGGAGTCTAGCTCTGCTGCCCAGGGTGGAGTGCAATGGCGCTATCTTGGCTTACTGCAACCTCCACCTCCCGAGTTCAAGCGATTCTTTTGCCTCAGCCTCCTGAGTAGCTGGGATTACAGGCGCCCGCCAACATGCCCAGCTAATTTGTGTATTTTTAGTAGAGACGGGGTTTCACTGTGTTGGCCAGGCTGGTCTCGAGCTCCTGACCTCATTATCTGCCTGCCTCAGCCTCCCAAAGTGCTGGAATTACAAGCATGAGCCAACGCGCCCGGCTGAGACTGTATTTCTTAAAGAGAGAAAAAAAGATGGAAAAGAAGAAAGAAAACAAATTAAAACATGTAACGTAGAAATTCTAAAAACTATTTGTTACGGCTTTATTAAGCCTGAGTAATGAAAATATTCACAGCGGAAGGCAATATTGGTATCAGAGTTTCTAATTTTTTTTCCTTAAAAATCAACAGCAAACATGTGTAAAATATTATGAATAGAAAATTTTTTAAAAAATCACAATAATGTGAGCAGGGGCATAATAATCCCATATAACAGTAATTAAATATTTGAGACATGTTCCCTTAGTTTATTTCACATTGGCCAGAAGCCAAACTTAATGTCAAGCAGGACCTAAGGGGACCATGCATTATAAAATGGGCATATAGGGCATATTGTAGCCAGTTCCTCTGGATGCAGTAATTCATAGATTCATGAAAGAAAGTTCCACACAGTCAACAATTATTTATTTGATTGTTTGTCTAGCTGTTTATTCAATAGAGGCTGAACCAATGATAACCTTAGATTAGACACAAAATTATTTTTAATTCCTGATATTTCATTTTTTTTTCTTTTTTTTCTGTTGCTTGTTAGAATTGTGGGTTTAACAAATTATCAAATCAGTGAATAAGTGAAGATAACTTCTAAATATTAATTAATTGTCTTTAAAAAGAGTACAAAACTCCTCATGCATGTCTTTAAAAAGAGTACAAAACCCTCATGTCTTTGAAAAGAGTACAAAACCCCCTTTTTTTGTGATTCCTACTAACATACTGCTGTAAATAAGGAGATGTTATTACTAGGAACTTTTCTACATGTATAAGGTTGAAAAAGGCTGCATTCTCAACAAGAATAGTAGAAAATAGAAAAGCTTCCAAGGATAAATAAAAGGGGCAAAAATCTTATACTGGTACAATGGCTTTAAAATTGTGATTGCTTTGAATTTATCAGGAGATAAGCAATGATACAAAAATAGTCTGCTCATTAATAAAGACAAGCTTAAAATTAATAAGTTCAAAATGGCTGAGTTGCTGAAACTACTTGTACAACTAATTTTTAAATTAGAAAAATAAGAGACATTTAGGAAATAATGACATGTTTGCAAAAATGCTATTGACCAAACCTGAGGGGAATTTTTGAATATTTGAATTAATCCAAATCAGCAAATTTAGAAGATCTGTTTCCAAGGGCAAGGAGCAAGTTTGTTACATAATATTGCACCTCTTTCTGTCAGCCACTGAATTGACAATAAATATATAAAAATAATGTCAACACATCTATGTATAGGTATGTCTTCAATGCCAATTATCTCAGTCATCTTAAATCCTACTTTTGATTCAGTATGTCTTTTAATGTATTGATTTTTTCCAGACCTCAAAATAAGAAATTGGGTACTTCTTTCTTTTCCAGTTGTTTTTCAAAATTGTCGTAACTGAAATAAAAGAGAAAATAACTTCTGAATTAAAAATATGGATACTGATGAGAAAGGGACAAAAATTCATGATTGAGGACAATGAGGTGTTTGTTTGTGTGGTTTTTGTTGTTTGTTTTTCAGTCTACTAAAATAGTAAAGAACTACTTTCGGAGGAGATGATACATAATCTGAAACTTCAAAAGTGAGAAGGATCTCACTATCTGAGGTATTGAGAGTAAGATCATTCCAGAAAAAGAGAACAGTTTATCTAAACATTTGCAATAAAAAGCTTTTATGTTCGAGAAACGAAACAAGGTTTTCTTGGCTGAAGTTAAGTGCCTCCGAGTGATAGTAATAGGACAAAAGGAAGATAATAAGAGTTAGATTATGAAGATCACAGTAAGAAGTTTGAATAGAAAAGCGTACAATTTAGTATTTAAGTATATCACCCTTAAATGAAAACCACTTCAAGTTCTGGTTCCTTTTAAAGAAAATCCAGTGGCTGAAGAAGTTATGTTAACATGGTAGAATAGGTTTTTAAAATGAGACAAAATGATATAAATATATTAACTGATAGAACAAGCAGAAAGTAGGCAGCATGTATAACTAATCTCAATCTCTAAACAGTAATATATACACAATTGTAATAAAAAATATTAGATGACTTGTATAACAACTTTTGCCACAAATTCTAATGCACACTACTCTTTTTCTATACTCCATGATTAATCCATTTAAGTTTTTTTGAAAATTTACAGATAGTTTAAGGGTTAAAAACAAATCAATCAAAAATACAGCATGTCATTATTTTTATCTTATTTTTTGTTAGTGCAGTGAATATTTTGTTAGCAGAGTGAATATTTTGTACAATGATAATTATGAACTTGAATGGTAGTGAACAATCAACACTAGCAGATCTTATCTCATAATATATCAAAAAATATAAATATTTCTTTAGCTCCTATTTGGAGATAATGTTATTATTCCACTGTTTACATTGAGTGTCAAGAAAGTTATATCAGATGTTATTTAAAAAGTTCAAATCTGGCTCTAAAGGATGTTATTTATAGAAATGTTAATTCTGCAACTTTACATATACCTAATACACATTGGCCTATGTTTGTGAGAATTTATATATATAATAATTGTGCATATTATTTTATGTTTGTTTCTTTACTTCCTCTTCTTCCTATCTTATTTACATTACAAATATCATTCTTTTTTAAATGAGTGACATAATGAAAACAATAGCTAAACAATAGTCTGAGCTCTAGTATAAATATGTTTCCTGTAACAGGAGACAGAAAGCCAATAGCTTTGGAGAAGTAAAATAGGACCAGATTTGCTATAGTTGAATATAGGATAGCCAAAAGTCTGGAAAGAGGGTCTTGTACGCTAGCTGAAATTATTTGATTTTTCTCACAAAGTCAGTGATGGCGCCTTGGAACAAATTAGGAAGTGCTATGATCAAAGTAGTATTCCTGGAATATCAGTCTGATGCTGTTATGCAGGATAGACTAGAGGAGGAAAAAAAAGCAGCCCTGGAGAGATATATTAGAAGGCTTCTTTGGCAGTCCAGAAATTCATGAGTACCTAGACCAGGATATGAATAGGACGAATGAAAAGTGACAAGGTCTACATGAAATATGTGTAACTGAAGATTGCACAGATATTGGTAACTGATTGGGTCTGAGAAAGAAATGAAGGCACCAAAAATAACTATTGTATCATTAAAATGGCCATTCTACCCAAAGCAATCTACATATTCAACAGTACTCCTATCAAACTTCCAATGTCATTTTTTTCACAGAATTAGAAAAAACAAACAAACAAACAAACAAAAAACTATTTTAAAGTTCATATGGAACCAAAAAGAGCCAGACTGACCAAAAGAATTCTAGACAAAAAGAACAAAGCCAGAGACATCACATTACTGACTTTCCATAATGGTACAGTAACCAAACTGCACGGTTCTGGTACAAAAGCAGAAACATACAGAAAGGGAACAGAATAGAAAACACATAAATAAAGCCACATACCTACAACCCTCCGATATTTGACAAAATTGACAAAAATAAGAAATAGAGAAAAGACTCCTGTTCAATAAATGTTGCTGGGGTAACTGATTAGCCATATACAGAAGAATATGAACAAACCCTTCTCAAACATATGAAAACATGCTCATCATCACTAATCATCAGAGAAAGGTATATCAAAACCACAATGAGATACTATGGGTAAAAGATGTAAATATAAGACCTTAAACATTACAAACCACAAGAAGATACTATCTCACACAAGTCAGTATGACTTTTAATAAAAAGTCAAAAAATAACAGATGCTGGCAAGGCTGCCAATAAAAGAGAATGCTTATACACTGTCGATTGAAATATAAATTAGTTCAGCCACGGGGAAGCAGTTAGGATATTTCTCAGGGAACTTAAAATAGAACTACCACTCTACCCAGCCATCCCATTACTGGGTATATACCCAAAAGGAAATAAATCATTCTAACAAAAAGACACATTCACTCATATGTTCATTGCAGCATGATTAACCACAGCAAAGGCATAAAATCAACCTAGGTGCCCATAAAGAAAATTTAATATATACATATTATAAAATAATATGTAATATAATATATTGAAAAATAGATTAATCATATATTAGAAAAAACATAATATCATATATATATATGGTTGGTGCAAAAATAATTGCATTTTTTTGTTATTACTTTTGAGTAACAAAACCCCAATTACTTTTGGACCAATGTTATACATGTACACCTTGGAGTACTATACAGCCATAAAAAGGAAATCATGTACATTGCAGCAACATGAATGCAGTTTGAGGTCATTATCCTAAGCAAATTAGCACAGAAAGAAAGAATCAAATGCTACATATTCTCACTTATAAATGGGAGCTAAACATTTGGTACACATAGACATAGAGATGGAATAAATAGACACTGGAGACTACTAGGGAGAGGAGAGAAGTGATCAAGAACTAAAAAAAAAAAACCTGCCTATTGGATGCTATACTCACTACTTGGGTGATTGCATCATTCATACCCCAAACCTCACTGACATACAATGTATCCATTTTACAAACGTGCAGGCTGGGTACTGTGGCTCACACCTGTATTTCAAGCACTTTGGGACTTTGGGAGGCCAAGGCGGGAGGATTGCTTGAGGCCAAGATCTCAAGACCAGCCTGACCAACATAGCAAGAATCTGCCAGTAAAAATCAAAAAAAGAAAGAATGAGAGAGAGAGAGAGAGAGAGAGAGAGAGAATCTGCACATGTACTCTCTGATTCTAAAATAAAAGTTGAAAATACTTTAAAAAGAAACAAGAATTATTGATATAAGATATACAGGAATATAGATGAATGGAAGCAAATTGTTTCTGTAACAAGTGAAGATAAAAAGAAAAGTGAGAATAAACATTATAAAAAAAGATAGTTAATTCCCGATATTGTCTGTTTTTATCATTTGATAACTTTTCTTAAAATGATTCTGAATAATCAAGCACATGATCTAACTTTTTAATTTAATCTTTATTATTTATTATCTGTAGACATATGAAATATTTATATTCATGTAATATATATATTAATTATTATTCTATATAGTTTTAAAAAGGCTATCTAACTAAAGAATAAGATTTGGAACTCCAATTTAATTCGGACTAAAAAAATATAACAACAGAATTTAAACAGAAATTAAAATAATCAATTTTTAATGAAAATCTAAGACAACACTTGTAAGTTTTAAAAACATAATTAAGAACTAAGAAGAGCTATTATTGCCACACAATATTTTTATAAAATGAATCTTTCAAAAAGAATGTTACACTGTGATAGGAAATGTACTAAGGCAAAGACACAGGTATATTTTGTCATAATGTACTTAAATTGGTAAAAATCTTACATAATCTACAAAGGTCTTCAAAAATCTTTACAGAATTTTGTATGAGATATTATTAGGTGCTAAACAAAAGGCACTTTTTCAGTGTCAATAAAATAGTTGATGCAAACTGGAGCATAGAAAGGCAAATAAATCTCAAAAGTAAACTTAAAAAATAAAATTGTATTTTAATCCCCTAAGAACTAGAACAAAATGAGAATGCTCACTTTCATCACTCTTATTTAATACAGTGCTAGAAGCTTAGCCAGCGCAATCTGGCAAGAAAAATAACAAAGGCATCCAAATTGGAAAAGTAATTAATTTATCTCTTTTCCCTGATGATATGTTCTTATACCTAGAAAACCTTACAAACTCAGTGAAAAATATTTGATTTGATAAATGAATTCAATAGTTTTTGAAGTTCTCATTTTGAGTTAGCAGAGGGTCCAAATGCATCTGTGTTAAAAGTCCCAGGATTGTTGTACATTGGCTGACACTAAAAAGTAAGACAAAATTATAATGAGAGTATCTGAGTGAAATACAGAGATAAATGTAGATTTGGTTACCAGGAACCCTAGCCTACATCCCCTTTGAATAAATCAGGTAGATAAGAATTTGATGAAAATTTGGTAGTTTTAATTATAATTGTTGTCATCTATCTAGAAGTTATTTACTCTAGGATATAATTTGTGAAATAATAATCTATTAATATATAAGAATAAATTAAAAATTGAAGAATTGCTCTAGAAACCAATTAGAAATGTTATATACCATCTATCACAAAGGTAGAAAGTTTAAGCTTAAAATCTAGGTTGGAATGTATAACCATATTTAACTACTACATGAAGATAATTCATCTAGAGCACATAATATTTTTTAATAATCCTAGAGGAGATAATAGAATATTTAATATTCTATAAAAATAATTTAAAACATATAAAATATATTTACAATATGAATACTATTAGTATTCACAACTACAGGGTAATAGTAATTAATAGTAATTACTATTAGTTATTATAAATAATAATAGTTGCAGACTACTATTGAGTCACTGCTTCATATCAATACTCTCCATGATTTTAAAAAGCAACGATCCATTTGATCATCACAGAGCCCTGTAACTTGTTATTTCCATTACAGGGATGGTTCAAATTAAGCTATAAAATTGAGGAATTGTTTAAGTACTGTACTTAACTGCAACAGAGTAGGTTGATTTTTTTAAAAAACTTAGAATGAATGAAGCAATTTTTAAACAGGCTAACTTGGTAGGATTTGGGAGAGTATTAAAATCAATAACTGCTTCTAAGTTTGTTGGTATATACTAGGAACACAGAAAAGAGTGAATTATTTGCTACTCTTTATAAACAAATATTATTAATGTACCATATCTGTTCAGTCATACACAGCATAATAATATTTCAGTCAACAATGGACCACATATGTGATGGTCCCAAAATATTGTAATACTACATTTTTATGAAAAAAGTTAACAGAAAAATTAAAGTAGGGTCCAAAGAAGTATGAGGTTTTAAAATATAATAATAATATATTCTTAGGCAGATTGTAGTAAGGTGTTTGAGAAACAAGTATCTGTTTATTTGGATCTACTTGCTTTTAGCTCAAGAAACAAATGCTGAATTCATGTAGAAATAAAGAATTCATAAGTTTGAAAGACAAAGACAACATATTAGAAAAATTTTATTGTGCTACGATGTGCTATATTTTCATACAACTGTGTGTGTGAGAGAGAGAGATAAAGACAAGATGGCACATACTTACTTTGCATATCTATGTTTAGATATGCACATAGGTACCATTGTGTTACAATTGCCTAAAGTATGCAGTACAGTATCAGGCTTCACAGATTTTCAGCCTATGAACAATAGTTCACACCATATAGCATAGGTGTGTAGTAGGCCATATCATCAAGGTTTGTGTAAGTACACTCTAAGATTTTTGAACAAAGATGAAATGCATTTCTCAGAAAGTATCCCTAGTTAAGCAACACATGATTATACTGTATTTGTGTCATGCTAGATGTTGCAATATATTTGTGCATATCGCAATATATTGTGCTCACTGTATATAAAATAATTTATAAAATGATAATAAAGGAGATATAGGAAAACATTTTGACACAATAATAAACCTCATTTATTACAGGCCTTAGAGATCTGAGTCTCTCGGCCAGAAATAAAGCTATGACCAGTTAGGACAGGCACTCAACATTGAATGACACACCTCTGTCATCCTACTTTCCTCTATCCCAGTTTTCCTCTTTTACCGTACATATTGAGGGAAGAAATATTTTAAGTTTCTTTTATTATTATTATTACTATACTTTAAGTTCTAGGGTACATGTGCATAACATGAGGGTTTGTTACATACGTACACTTGTGCCATGTTGGTGTGTGCTGCACACATCAACTCGTCAGCACCCATCAACTCATCATTTACATCAGGTATAACACCCAGTGCAATCCCTCCCCCCTACCCCCTCCCCATAATAGGCCCCAGTGGGTAATGTTCCCCTTCCCAAGTCCAAGTGATCTCATTGTTCAGTTCCCACCTATGAGTGAGAACATGCGGTGTTTGGTTTTCTGTTCTTAGGATAGTTTGCTGAGAATGATGGTTCCAACTGCATCCATGTCCCTACAAAGGACACAAACTCATCCTTTTTAGGGCTGCATAGTATTCCACGGTGTATATGTGCCACATTTTCTTAATCCAGTCTGTCACTGATGGACATTTGGGTTGATTCCAAGTCTTTGCTATTGTGAATAGTGCCGCAATGAACATCCGTGTGCATGTGTCTTTATAGCAGCATGATTTATAATCCTTTGGGTATATACCCAGTAGTAGGATAGCTGGGTCATATGGTACTTCTATTTCTAGATCCTTGAGGAATCGCCATACTGTTTTCATAATGGTTGAACTAGTTTACAATCCCGCCAACAGTGTAAAAGTGTTCCTATTTCTCCACATCCTCTCCAGCACCTATTGTTTCCTGACTTTTTAATGATTGCCAGCATTCTTATACACCAGTAACAGACAAACAGAGAGCCAAATCATGAATGAACTTCCATTCACAATTGCTTAAAAGAGAATAAAATACCTAGGAATCCAACTTACAAGGGATGTAAAGGACCTCTTCAAGGAGAACTACAAACCACTGCTCAGTGAAATCAAAGAGGACACAAACAAATGGAAGAACATACCATGCTCATGGATAGGAAGAATCAATATCGTGAAAATGGCCATACTGCCCAAGGTCATTTATAGATTCAATGCTATACCCATCAAGCTACCAATGAGTTTCTTCACAGAATTGGAAAAAACTTCTTTAAAGTTCATATGGAACCAAAAAAGAGCCCGCATTGCCAAGACAATCCTAAGTCAAAAGAACAAAGCTGGAAGCATCATGTTACCTGACTTCAAACTATACTACAAGGCTACAGTAACCAAAACAGCATGGTACTGGTACCAAAACAGAGATATAGACCAATGGAACAGAACAGAGTCCTCAGAAATAATACCACACATCTACAGCCATCTGATCTTTGACAAACCTGAGAAAAACAAGAAGTGGGGAAAAGATTCCCTATTTAATAAATGGTGCTGGGAAAATTGGCTAGCCATAAGTAGAAAGCTGAAACTGGATCCTTTCCTTACTCCTTATACGAAAATTAATTCAAGATGGATTAGAGACTTAAATGTTACACCTAATACCATAAAAACCCTAGAAGAAAACCTAGAGAATACCATTCAGGACATAGGCATGGGAAAGGACTTCAAAAGCCAAAATTGACAAATGGGATCAATTAAACTAAAGAGCTCTGCACAGCAAAAGAAACTACCATCAGAGTGAACAGGCAACCTACAGAATGGGAGAAAAGTTTTGCAATCTACTCATCTGACAAAGGGCTAATATCCAGAACCTACAAAGAACTCAAACAAATTTACAAGAAAAAAGCAAACAACCCCATCAAAAAGTGGGCAAGGTATATGAACAGACATTTCTCAAAAGAAGACATGCATACAGCCAACAGACACATGAAAAAATGCTCATCATCACTGGCCATCAGAGAAATGCAAATCAAAACCACAATGAAATACTTTAAATTTCTATCTCAGCCAGAGGGATCCAGCTACTTCAGAAAATTCACATTTTGAATAAGCAGATGATGAAAGGTTTCTCTCTTTTTGATTAGTGAGTTTTAAAAAGACTTAAGGAGTAGATTATTAGTACTTTCTCTGTGCTTTATGCATACTATGTGTTATCACTTAAATTTCAAAACAAATTCTAAAAAACCAGATGTTCATATTTTACAACTGAAGAAACTGAGGTTCAAGGAAATCATATAATTGCCTAATAAAACCAAACTTAAATTGGAAACTCAGTTCTTGAATTCAAGTCTGACTTTAAAAGTTACAATATTTACTACACTATGAAGTATGCTCAGCAAGAACTTAATTTTTTAAAAAGGCTAAAAAATTGAATTAACTGTAAGGAAGTTTCTGTTGTCACTGGCAATGATCATTCAACTTAATTTGTTTTTCCAATACATTCTTATAGTTAAACAATATTTTTACTTTCCTAGGATTCAATTTCTAGAAAATATTTGAGAATAATAAGTTGGAAACTACTACTTGTAATGACATAAGATATTAATATTTATAGAATTTCCCCCATAACTCACCATCAGTGCTGCTTAATGAACAATAGAAAAATTGGATGAGTGCATCCAAGATTCAAATGATATCCGTTTTTCTACAGTGGGATCTCTAAGGAACTCTAAGTAACTGTAACTATATATCATTACTGCATACCAGGCAAACACGCTCCAAATTATCATAGCCAAATGCATCACAAATATGCCTTCAGGTCACCTTCTTTCATCACGACAGAGGTATGAATCAGAGTGATGCTCCCACATAAAAATACTTGAAAAAAAAGTTTCATTTTCATAATAGCTGCTCTTGGTTATGTTACAATCTCTTGTTAATAAATCCCCCACCAGCCTCTCTCTCTCCATCTCTCTTTTTCTCTCTCTTTTTACTTTATTTTTTGATTTTTATTTTTGATTTTACTCCAATGATGCACTATGAGAAATAAATATTATATCTACATATGTAATTTAGTGCTAAGGAAATTCTTCATTTGTTCCCTTAGAAGAAGCGACAATACAAATGTCTACTAGAGACCTGGACCTAGGGCTAGATATTAGTCATCATTAAAAAATTAACTACAACATTTCAGACAAGTTGAGGGCTTCTGTGATTAAGAATTTATGCTTATATATAAGCATAAGCATATATGTGTGTGTATATATAAGCATATATATATATTTGGAGAGAAAGAGATAGTCTTTCATTTTGGGGATATAACATGAAAACACACATATTTTCCATGAATATAATATTTACAAATTCTAATTGCCCCAAATTGGTTTGCTGGCTCTCTAGGGGATGACATGTAACTCTAGATTCTGAGAGGCAGTCTATACTTCTAAATACTTGCTTTAGCTAGCATTCTCACAAGAGTCTAAAGACTTCAAGCTTCAATGGGACTGTGATTTTCCATGGACAGCTTTTCTTTGTTTGTTTGTTTTGTTTTGTTTTGTTTTTGTACTCCTTCATCTTGTCTTAAAGTTGTGAGAGAAATACTAAGCGTAGTTAATTCAGCTTCTTGAATCGTGCTCCTCATCATCTCTAGTTTCCATAAAAAGTCACTGAATCCACTTTTCATATACTACTACTAATAAATAATAATAATGACTCTTTTTCAGTCTTAGATGTTGTTAGTTGCTCCTACAGATACAGTACTTAACATTTCCACCTTTTGATTTGCAACTAATTGAGATTTAAACATGATTTACCTCTTCTTTACCTAAAATTACAATGAAACTAAATAAAAAGAAAATACAAAGCATCCATCACCCACAGACAAGCAGCTTCTGCATACTGTTCTTTTACAATCAAACACCACTTCTTCCTAACTCCCTTGTGAGCTCTTTTAACAACACAGATTCTTAAAAGAATTATTAAACTGATGTAGGAAGCAATCTTTTTAGCCAACAAAATGGTGGCTTTTTTGTTGGCTTTCTCTTTGTAATGTTTTGATACTTCTCTATGAAGTTCTAAGATTTCTTTTTTGTTGTCAGATTTAGTGAACACCTTGAATTCATTTTTTTATTTTTTGTAGGAACATAGTAGTTATATTTATATTTATATTTATATATTTATATTTATATATATATTTATATATGCATGGGATATATATGTGTATGTGTGTGTGTTTGTGTGTGTGTGTATGTTTGTTTGTTTCTTTGTTTTGAGCCAGAATCTTGTTCTGTCACCCAGGCTGGAGTGTAGTGGCGTGATCTTGGCTCACTGCAACCTCTGGCACTGCCCAGGTTCAGGTGATTCTCCTGTGTCAGCCTCCCAAATAGCCAGGATTACAGGTGCATGCCACCACACCTGGCTAATTTTTGTATTTTTAGTAGAGACAGGGTTTCAGCCTCGTGGCTAGGCTGTTTTTGAACTCCTGGCCTTGTCATCCACCCTTCTTGGCCTCCCTAAGTGCTGGGATTACAGACGTGAGCTACCACGCCCAGCTGTAATATGCAAAATATTTTGATACAGGCATGCAATGCATAATGATTACAGCATGGAGAATGGGATGTCTATCCCCTCAAACACTTATCTTTCTGTTACAATCTAATTATACTCTTTTAGTTTATTTTAGAATGTACAATTACATTGTTAGTACTATATTCACCTTGTTGTGCTATCAAATAGTAGATCTTATTAATTCTATTTTTGGGGAGGCCTCCATTAACCATTCCCACCTCCCCACCCACTTCCCTTTCCAGCCTCTGGTAACCAACATTCTACTTTCTATGTCCATGAGTTCAATTGTTTTGATATTTTGATCCCAGAAATAAGTGAGAACATGGGATGTTTGTCTTTCTGTGCCTGATTTTTTTTTACTTAACATAATGATGTCCAGTTCAATCTATGTGATTGTAAATGACAGAATCTCGTTCCTCCCTATGACTAAAGAGAACTCCCTTGTGTATATGTACCACATTTTAGCAATTGCCCTATTGATGGACACTTAAGTTGCCTCCAAATCTTGGCTATTGTGAGCAGTGCTACAACAAACATAGGAGTGCAGATATCTCTTTGACATACTGATTTGCTTTCGTGTCTCTACTCAGCAGTGGAATTGTTGGATCACATGGTAGATCATGTTGGATCATTTCTATATATTTAATTTTATTTATTTATTTAATTTTATTTATTCATTTGTTTGTTTGTTTTGTTTTGTTTTTTAGACAGAGTATCACTCTGTTACCCAGGCTGGAATTCAGTGGCACAATTTTGCCTCACTGAAACCTCCACCTCCCAGGATCAAGGGATTCTTGTGCCTCAGCCTCCCAAGTAACGGGGACTACAGATGTGTGCCACCATGCCTGGTTAATTATTTTGTATTTTTTGATAGAGACAGGGTTTTGCCATATTGACCAGGCTTGTCAGGAACTCCTGGCATCAACTCTGACTGTCACAGCATCCCGAAGTGTTGGAATTACAGGCATGAGCCACTGCACCCAGACTCCTAGATACTTAATTTCATTCATGTCTATTGTAAATGGGATTACTTCTTTCTTTTTCAGATTGCTCACTGTCAGCATATAGAATTGCTAATGATTTTTGTATGTTGATTTTGTACTCTGCAACTTTATTGAAGTTATCATTTCTACTAGTTTTCTCATCGAGTTTTTAGGTTTTTCCAAATATGAGATCATATTGTCTATAAACAGGGGTAATTTGACTTATTGATTTCTAATTGGAATGTTTTTTGTATTTTTTCTCTTTTCTGATTGTTCTAGCTAGTCCTTACAGTTCTATGTGGAATAGCAGTTGTGACTGTAGGCATCCTTGTCATGTTCCAGATCTTAGAAGAAATGCTTTAGTTTTTCTCCTTTAGTATGTTACCCACTGTGGGTCTGTAATATATGGCTTTTATTGTGTTGAGTTATGTTCCTTTCATGCCCCCCCTTTTTTTTAGTATTTTATCTTTAAGGAATGTGAAAATTTATCAACTATTTTTCAGCATCAGTTGTAATGATTATATAATTTTTGTCCTTCAGTCCCTTGACATGATGTGTTACATTGATTGGTTTGCATATGTTGAATCATCCTTGCATCCCAGGGCTAAATCTCACTTGGTCATGATGAATAATATAATGTATTGTTGAATTTGATTTGCTAGTATTTTGTTGAAGATCTTTGCATCGCTATTCATCAGAGACATTTGTCTGTAGTTTTCTGTTTCATGAGACTTTGGTTTTGATATCAGGTTTTGATATAGTACTGGACTCGTAGAATGAATTTGGAAGTATTCTCTTCTCCTCTATTTTTTGAAATACTTTAAGTAGGATTGGTATTAGTTCTTTAAATGTTTGGTAAAATGTACCAGTGAAGCTATCAGGTCCCAGGCTTTTCTTTACTGGAAGATTTTTTATAATGGCTTTGATCTCTTTACTTGCTCTGTTAAGGTTTTCAGATTTCTTTCTGGTTTAATCTAGGTGGGTTATATGTGTCTACAAATTTGTCCATTTCTTGAAGATTTTCCAATCTGTTGACATTTAGTCACACAAAGTAGCCGCTAGTGATCTGTTAAATTTCTATAGTGTCTATATCTGAAAATCAGGCCCCTGGTTTTCTTTATTTGGATCTTCTCTCTATTTTGTTTAAATTTGTCTAGCTAAAAGTTTCTCAATTTTGTTTACCTTTGCTGAAAACCAACTTTTTCTCATTCATCTTTTTTATTTTCTTCATTTCAAATTTCTATTTCTGCTCTGAAATTTATTATTTCCTCTACTAATTTGGGGTTTCATTTGTTCTTCAATTTCTAGTTCTTTAAGATGAATTGTCAGATTGAAGTTATTTTCCTGTAATGAGATAGGCACTTGTATCTATAAACTTTCCTCTTAGTACTGCTTTTGCTGTATCCCATAAATTTGAGTATGTGTGTTTTCATTACCATGTGTTTCAAGAAATTTTCAATTTACTTAATTTATTCATTGACCTGCCAGTCATTCAGGAGTGTATTGTTTAATCTACATGTATTTGTACATTTTCAAAAAATCCTCTTGTTATTGATTTTCAGGTTTATTCCATTTTGAGCAGAAAATATGTTTGTTACTATTTCAATTTCTTAAATGTTTTAAGACTTGTTTTGTGACTTAATATACCGTATGTCCCCAAGAATGTTCCATGTGCTGATGAAAAGAATGTGTATTCTGAAGCACTTAGATGAAATGTTCTATAACCATCTATTAGATCCATTTGGTCTATAATGCAGATTAAAGCTGATGTTTCTTTTTTGATTTTCTGTTCGGAAGACCTGTCCAATGTTGAAAGTAGGGTGTTGAGTTCTCCAGTGAATATTGTATTGGGACTTATCTTTCTCTTCAGTTCTAATAGTATTTGCTTTGTATACCTGGGTGCCACAGCATCAGGTGCACATATATTTAAAACTGTTATATCCTCTTGATATATATAAAAAAAACTATTTGTTTACATGAAGAATTAAACAACAAAGCAAAAAGAAAACTAGTACAAACTCAATTTCTCAACTTCATCCCTCCACTTTTCGACTTTTTGTTGTTTCTATTTTATCTTATTATACTGTGTCTTGAAAAGTTGTCATTTTTACTATTTTTGATTGCTTCTTCATTTAGTCTTTCTACTTAGGATAAGATTAGTTCACACACCATAGTTATGGTGTTACCATATTCTGTGTTTCTCTGTGTACTTTCTATTACCAGTGAGTTTTCTATCTCCACACGACTACTTATTATTCATTAACAGCTTTTTGTTTCTGATTGAAGCACTTCTTTTGGTATATAGTGTAGGACAGATCTAGTGTCAATGAAATCACCAAGCTTTTGTTTGTCTGGAAAGTCTTCATTTCTCCTTCACGTATAATGGATATTTTCACTGGATATATATTTTAGGGTAAAAGTTATTTTCCTTCAGCTCTTTAAATATGTCATGCCACTCTCTCCTGGTCCATAAGATTTCTACTGAAACGTATGCTCCCAGATGTGTTGGAGTTCCATTGTACGTTATTTGTGTCTTTTCTCTGCTGTTTTAAGGGTCCTCCCTTGTCATTGATCCTTGGTAATTTGATTATTAAATATCTGGAGGTAGTCTTTTTTAGGTTAAACCTGCTTGGCATTCTATAACCTTCTTGTACTTGGACATAGGTTTTAAAAATTCCCTGTTATTATCATTTTGAATAAACTTTCTACCCCATCTCATTTCCTAACTCTTTTTTTAGGCCAATAAGTCTCAGATTTGCTCTTTTTGAGGCTATTATCTAGATTCCATAGGTAGGCTTCATTTTTTTTCTTTTGTCTCCTCTGACTATGTATTTCAAATAGCCTTTTTTCAAGCTCACTAACTCTTTCTTTTGCTTGATTGATTCTGCTATTTAAAAATTCCTTATAATCTCAGCACTTTGGGAGGTGGGCAAATCATGAGGTCAGGAGATCAAGACCATTCTGGCTAACATGGTGAAACCCTGTCTCTACCAAAAATACAAAAACTTAGCCAGCATGGTGGTAGGCGCCAATAGTCCCACCTACTTGGGAGGCCGAGACAGGAGAATGGTGTGAACCCAGGAGGCAGAGCTTGCAGTGAGCTGAGATCGTGCCACTGCACTCTAGCCTGGGTGAAAATGAGACTCCATAAAAAAAAAAAAAAAAAAATACTTTCTTCAGTACAGTGATTGCATTTTTTATCTCCAGAATTTCTACTTGCTTCTTAATTCTTTCAATATCTTTGTTAAATTTATCTGATATAATTCAGAATTTCTTCTCTGTATTACCTTGAATTTATTTCAGTTTCCTCAAAACAGTTATTTTGAACTCTCTGTTTCAGTGATCACATATCTCTGTTTCTCCAGGATTGGTTTCTGGTGCTTTATTTAGTTCATCTGCTAAGGTAGTTTTTTTGTTTTGTTTTGTTTTTTCCTAGAATGTATTGATACTTGTAGATGTTTGTCTTCTTCCAGGCATTGAAGAGTTAGGTATACAGTTGTCACTGTCTGGGCTTGTTTGTACCTGTCCTTCTTGAAAAGGCTTTCTAGATATTTCCAAAGGACTTGGTGTTGTGATCTAAGCTGTACCTGTTTTAAAGATATGGAATCAAGCCCAGTAATAATGTGGTTCTTGCAGACTTGTACAGGTACTGGCTTGATAGTCTTGGACAAAATCTGTGATAATTCTCGAGATTACCAAGGAGATACCTTTGTTCTCTTCCACTACACTTACCAAGTGGCAAAGCTAGGTAGGCCTGTGTTTTTCTCTTCAGGGCAGTGAGGTCCCCCAGGTCCTGAGTGGGTCCAGAAATGCCATCTGGGAGTCAGAGACTAGAGTCAAAACCTTAGAAGTCTCCCTGGAATTCTATTGTATTGAGGTTGATCTGGCACTCAAACCACAAGAAGCAGTCATTCCCACAATTCCCTTTCTTTTCCAAAGGCAAAGGAACCTCATTCTGTGGCCACTGCCACCACAGGTCCAAGGACAGTGCTAGAGACTATGCTGATATCCTTTTAAAGATCAGGGGCCCTTGGATAAACATATTATAAATGCTGCCTGGACTGGGAATCACCCTGACTCACCCTGATAGACAGTAGGTTCCCCTCTGGCCCTGGGCAGGTCCATCAGTGGCATCCAAAAGCCATGTCCTGGAATTAGGAACCCCAAATGCTTTCTTGGTGCTCTATCTCCCTGTGGTTGGGCAGGTACCTAAAGTGCAAGACAAAGTCCCCTTTACTTTTTCTTCTACTTTTCTCAAGCAGAAATTGTCTCACCAAATAGTCACCATATCTGGGAATGTGCTCAGCCTCTTCTGAAGCCAGAAAGTCTCAAAGCCTCACCCGAAGCCCTTGACGCAACACTTGGTGTCACTGCTCATTCAGAGCCAAAGGACTCTTCAGTTAGGACATGATAAATCCTGCTGAGACTGGGTCTTTCTCTTCAAGGCAGCAGATTTCTTTCTGCCTAAGGGTGTGTTCATAGAAATGTTGTCTAGGAGGTAGGGCTTGGAAAGAGTGTCTCATGACCGTTATAGGTGCCCTGTCCTTCTGTGGCTGAGTTGGTATCCAATACACAAGACAAAATACTTCTCAGTCTTCCCTTTATTTTCCTCAAAAAGAAAGAAGTAGTCTCTCTGTCTCTTTTTGTTTTTTTGTTTTTTGTTTTTTTTTGAGATGGAGTCTCACTGTGTCACCCAAGCTGGAATGCAGTGGGCAATCTCGGTCCACTGCAACCTCCACCTCCTGCGTTCAAGCGATTCTCCTGTCTCAGCCTCCCAAGTAGCTGGGACTACAGGTGCACACCACTACGCCCGAGTAATTTTTGTATTATTAGTAGGGACGGGGATTCACCATATTGGCCAGGCTGGTCTCCTACTCCTGACCTTGTGATTTGCTGCTTTTGCTTCCCAAAATGCTGGGATTATAGGCGTGAGCACTGTACCCAGCCAGAAGTAGTGTCTTTTGGAACCATAGGCTATGTAGCCTTGTGTTAAGGGAGGAACGATGCCAATAGTCCATTAGCTTCTCCAGTTTGCGTCTCAGTAGATCACCTATTCTCCCATGTCTACTGTCTCTGAGCACAATTCAGCAGTAGGACTTGTGTAAAAGTTGCAGACCTTGTAGCTTAGACAGACTTTTAAGTTTATTAGGGCCCCAGGGCACTGTAGCCTATGGTGGCAAGGCTTGTGGTAACTCAATTTCTACTGCGATATTGGCAATTCCACTATGGCCAGGGCTATTTTATATGGTCCCTTTATGGGTGGCTGGTTGGAGGGGGGCAGGTGATATCAGTGATTCAATACTGTTTTTCCTACCTCTTCAGTGCTTCTTTCAGCAATGTGACTTTAAAACCAGGTACTGCGGGGGCTTACTTGATTTTTACTTCTTATTAAGGTGATTTTCTTGTTTACATATTTGTTAAATTTTGTCCTTGTGGGGGGTTGGGGGTAATTGGTAGAGCTTTCTATTTCACCATTTTATCCCACCTCTGACACCTTGAATTTGAATAAAAGAAAACAGATAACATCAACCACAATGTCATACACTGGAAGAACTAATTTCATCAGAATAGCAACTGAAAAAAAAAATTCCAAGTTGAAGATAGCCAGTCATTTAAAAAAGAAATTACAGGCCAATCTTTAGTAAAATAAAAGAAAGCACTTGAAGGGGGTTTATAAAAAATCTCTCTACTTTCTTCTTAGTGTTGCTGTAAATCTAAAAATGCAGCCTTCACCTGGGCAACATAGTAAGACACCATATCTAATAAAAATAAATAAAAGTTAGCTGGGCATGGTGAAAACACACATGTAGGCACAGGGAGGCTGAGGTGAGAGGATCACTTGATCCCAGGAGTTTGAAGCTCTAGCGAGCTATGATCATGCCATTGTACCCCAGACTGGAGTGAGAATCCACCTCTTATTTAAAATAAAAAAAAATACAGTCTTAAAAAACAATGGTAAAATAATTTAAAGGAAAGGAAACACGTTCTCCAATGGACTCTACAGAAAGAATGCAGCCCTGGTAACACCTTGATTTTAGCCTAATAAAATTTATTTCAAACTTCTGACCACCAGAAATATAATATAGTAAGTTTGTGACTTGTTTCTAAGTGCATTTTATGGAAACAGTTTTAAAATAGTCATGAAGTTATGATTATAATATTTCTTTATACACATAAATGTTTTATTATAAAAATGTTGAGATTCACAAATGCTTGAAAGATTTTATGCACATAAAATGTAACATATTGGAAAATATATACCATTGTTATCACAGAACTAGCTAAATATATGTCAATGATAAACTTAAATTTTTAAAGAAAATAACAGAAAATTAAACCAGACTTTTAAAAAGCTATCTCATTGACTGATATTGGTGATTCTATCTCTTGCTTTAACAATTCTTATTTGTTATTAAAATCGTTATCTACCAACAATTGATAATTAGTATGTTTTAATTATATCAGGTTCTCTTGCTTGTCAAATGGTTTCAAATCCATCTAGTTCATAATAATGAATATAACTCATGCTCTGACAAAACCTCCCATTAAATAACTAGAGAGGAAAATGATGACATAAATTATGCATATGCCATTCAGTAAGCAGCTGCCGTGATAATATATTGACTAGAGTAGCAGGGAGTATCTGAAACCAGAATTCTGCTAAGACTAATACCTCACTATAAATGTTCATTAAAATTTCCACAATATTTTTTTAATCTCAGTTCTTGACAGTACATTGGCATTAAAAGTAGAACAATTCTGGATATGATGATAGGCGTTTTCTGGAAAATGTTATTAAGGGCATTCTCTTTATTCATTGAAATTGATTTTTATACACTTATTAGAAGGAAAGTAAAGTAAGTTTGAAAATGTAAGGATCCCAACTCTACTAACTCCATTTTAGAGTAATCGTAATTTCTTCTATATAATGATTCTGAAAGTGTGATTTAACCAGCTTCCCCAGATCCATCTATTCCTTGACCTTCTCCTTTTCTCAAATCATCTTCTCTATCACATCTGATTTAACAGTTTCTTAGTGTATTAATTTACTTTAAACTTTTCTGATTTTGAACCCTTCTAAAATTACAATATATATAAAATATTAACATCCTGAAGACTAACACCAATATTTCCAAGTCAGATTCAGTCTTGAATGTATAAATGGTTCTTGAAATATCTATTTTCTTCAGATACCTGACAAATTTAAGAAAGCTATTTTAGGTCATTCAGACTACTTTATCATCCTGCATAACTTGAATCTGGATTCTATTTTCTCTTATCTAACTCTCTAAGAAAAATAAAATTACCTGGCACAATGCTTTAGATTTTATTCGACATAAAAAATTAGCAGTCACTACAAAGGACAACACATAAAACAAAGACAAAAGAAGCTTTCTTTCTGCAAACATTACATAATCTATTTTAAAAAGTCATATTTTTCTTAAATTTGACGTTGAATATGTGCAAATGATTTAATAAATAGGTTATCCTCATCAAAAGTGATTTAAGAATGGACAAAAGAAAACTGATAAACACAACTATCCCACAGAAATATATATATATATATATGAAGTCAACCAAAAAAGCAACAGAAAATGAGTAAATTGATAAACCAGGAATTAATTAGAAGGAATCTATATTTAAAATACTCTAGGAAATATTTCAAAATATAGCTAACCTGTGTGTTCACCACACACTATGGGATGAATTAGATTCCAGAAGCATGGAATATACTGTTTTAAAAAAAATACGAAGGAATTTCAGATAAATGCAACACACATTCATTAAATGGGCATGTAGAATCTCCACAAAAAATAGGAAATATTTAAAAATAACTTAAAATACCAACTATTGCCAGAAGTTTAGAAATGTGAAGGAGGAGGCTTACTTTTGGGTTTTTAAAATGACATATTGAAGATCTGGAAGGCATTTGGTAATCAAGAACTTGCAGTGAAGTTTCAGTCATACACAGGACAGTCAGGAAAATTGTAAATATTACCTGCTCCAATTGCAGTCTTAAAACTATTGGGAATCACTGCCTAGAAAAAATGAATTTATTCTAGAATGTGGATGATATCAGTGCAGCAAATATAGAGAGCAATATAACTTGATTTAGAAAGTTTTAAAATGCACCTGTTTCTATGACCCACAACATTGTTAGATATATACCTTTAAGAAATCATTTAAAATTTGAATAAGGGGATAATGCAAAGATGCAAAAATGTTCATATCAGCATCATTTATATTGGAGAATAAAATGGAAATAACAGCAATCTTCCTCAATGGGGATATGGGCTCAACGGGGGTATGGGTAAATAACCTGAGTTATGTTCAGAAAATTGATTCCTAGGGAGCACTGACAATGAATACATTATAGCTACATATATCAAAGTACTATATTTTAAAATATAAAGCAATGATTAACACTCAATTCAGGATATAATTACTTCTTGGGAGGAATGTATAGGGATATACCAACAGGAAGGCATGTGCAGTGGATAAAACAGTACTTTTTTCCCCAAAGCATTGATAGTCCCATCTTATGTCCCCAAGTAAATTCAACAACACTCCAAGTACCGTTTGAGGTTATCTTAAAATTCAATGTCAGTCATCATAATGGCCATGATTCTCTTCAAGGGTTACAACAGTGTCTGTTGGAAAATTGGCAAATTCGCAGATGAATTGACTGGAATGACCTGCCCAACCTTATGTTCTATCACTCTGTCCTTGCTCACTTAGGTCCTGACATGCAGGCCTCCTATCTATTCCTCGAATTTACAGAGAAGTCCCCACTGAAGTGCTTTTGTACTTGCTCTCTGTGCCCATCTCGCCTCCTTTAACTCTTTGCTCAAGTGTTACCTTAGAGAAACTTTCTCCTACCAATCTCTTAAAGTGTTGATCTCCAACCCCCACCTTCCTCATCACTCGTTTACCTTTCTCCTTCACAGGATTTATCATCTTCTAATACATTACATAGTTTACTGATTGATTTATTGTCTGCCCTTGGCCCTTTAGGATGACAGCAGAAAATTTCTGTTCCTCTTTCTTACTGTTGTAATGCATGGTAAGTACTTAATATATTTTTTAATGAAACAAAAGACTTCTGATTCAATTCTTTCATGCCCGCTACTTGGATGAATGTAGTAGAAGGCAGGCAACTCTCCACATCTATCAGTTCTGTTGTTCTCATCTTTAGTAAAGTAAATAAAATATGGGTCAAGACTCAGAACTGAGTGCCCAGATTCCAGTCTCACAAGATGTCTCATGCAGATTACTCAACTGCATTGTTTTTGTAATCTATTTAAGTTCTTCCAATGAGTCCTGTTCTTGCTCTTATTATTTCTCATGCATTCAACTATGAATTTCTCTTAAACATTTTGTTCTCCTCTTAGACCCTGGATTCTCCTAGAATCCCCTGGAAAGCATTGAACTTAGTATTTTCAATAAAATTTCCTATCATAAGCTTTAGGAATACAATTAAAAATTCTGAATGTGTCCTAAATGTACACATTTCTGCCAAAAAAAAAAAAATGGTAGAAAATAATGTGTTATTTTCTTGAAAAGAGAAAAAACAAATACTGAAGGGAGAAAGATCTTCAATTAACTATTTTTTATACCATAGCAACATATAGAGTGGCATGGTCATCATTATGTTCTTAGTCTTTAAAAATGATATTTTTGTTCTTTTTGTTTAAAGATTGAGTCAGAATTTTGTTTCCAGGAGACAATACAAAATTTAAAAATACATGCACTCTCCGTTGTCTATTATCTTTGTGCACAGGAAATGTATATTTATGTGGGGTCAGGGACTATGGTTTCTAAACGAACCTGAACATCACTCTATTAGCTCAGTAGTTTAAACAACTTAAATAATTACCCACATACAATTATTTTCAGTGTCTAAACTGCATTGAATTAGGCAATACACGGCCAAATTATACTAAATTGTAGACGGAAAATCTAATTACATGTGTAAATTAAACACTATTCTGTGTACATAAATATTGAATGCATAAAACTGTCAATATTCAAGGAATGCTATCAGAGTAGGTCAATTGCAGAGGAAAACCTGTTTGACAAGCGAATGATGTGATATATGAGAAACACATGTCATTTATGGTTTATTTGAAAATATGTCTTTCTTCTGTACAATACAAAGCATTTACTCGATTCAATTACAAGCTTTGTTCATCAGTTTTGTGGTATAATAGTTTTCTTAACAATAAGAAAATATTTAAAATAATCATTTCCGTATCCTACAATGTTTTGTTTCAGAATATTAATTATTCGTGTAGGAGGAGGAAAAGGTAGAACATAATTATTCTTGTAGTCTTCCAATAAACTGATTGCCCAGAGTGCACATCACTTAATTATAAGTTGTAAGAAAAAGTAAATAACTTCTTCTGCTTGAGGTACTTGTTGCACTTTACCATGAATTTGAGTCTTTTCCTTTAAAAATAGTTCTGCTTATCTTTAGTGATTTTTTTTTCCTTATATTCTGTCAATATGCTGAAATATCCACTCTGTGATTCTGACAGGAAAAACATACCTTATTTCAAGAGATAAAAACAAGTTGAGAACTATGACAAATATATATTAACTGAAGACAGCTCATACTATCAAAATGTTTTCTAAAATAGAGGGTTAGAAACTCTATCCACATTTTTGTTAGATTGTTAGGGGAAATATAACAATTTGAGCACAGGGTGAAAATATTGTGGGCAAGTCAACACGAGAATGTAAAGCGGAAGCTGGGATCATATTTTAATAAAAAGAGAAGCCAAGTTAAGTTTTCAGAGTTAGTGGAAAATGTCAAAAACAGTATCCTAATATTTATTGAATGTAATGGTTAAATAGACTTTGAAGTTTTTTTTTTAATTAGAAGTATATATATATTGAAAAATATATATAATCACTCACAGATATTCATGGTATATATGCTCACTCAAATCACTACAGAGAAATATGGGTGGAATGGATACACTATGGATTCACAGTTCCCCTGAAACCTGTGGATTTACACCATACATTAACATGGTTGCCTCTCAGTGCTCAGAGAGATACGTTATAATGAAGTAGTGAGTGGAGAGCTCCTGCCCATTTACTTCCTTTCTTCATGGAGAGTCTGCTACTGTTAAGACACTAGATAAAATAAATGTAATGATTGTGAGACTCATTCACTTTAAAGTTTAAGTATTTTAGAAACCAAATACATTTTTATTCTCTATAACTAAGATTTGTGTTTCTAATTATCATACTAATAATCTGTTAGTGAAGAGGCAGAGAAATGGGGCACTTCCGTAGACTTCTGATTAAAGTTTAAATTGCTCTATGAAAATAATCTGTACAGTGAAAATTTCCAAAAATGTCAAAGGCCTTAATTATATCTTCCCTGTGATTGCATTTGTCTGTGGACCTGTACAACAAAATATAATAGTAATAAATATTAACATTAACAAAAAAGTAAACTAAAACTTGGGAGTAGATTTAGGCCAAATAACCTGAAGATTGCTTGCGCTGAACTAAGCATAATGAATGTTGTCAGGACATATATCATCCATTGTCATCCACTATAAATAAAGTTGACCACTCTATAAAGACAGAGAAAGCACTCACCAAACAGCAAAGTATTGCAACACTTCTCCTTCTCCCTGGACCGTTGGAAAGTATCAAGTATTTGTGTGATTACCCTTATATCCCCCATTTTGTATTAACATTGGGAATTCAAGACAATTTGTTCACCTTAAGGAATTTCTGACTCAAAATGAAAACCTAAACGTTTCTTAACCTTCTCTTGTTTTTAAGAAGCCATTAAAATTATAGTAAATAAATAATACATGAAACTACAGCATATCATAAAAATAAAAGCAATTAGATAGAGCAGTTTCAATTTCTAAGGTCCAGAAGATTTTTTTGTTCATTTTTCTGTTGTTTGTTTTTTACTTGCAGAATAATGGCTACATTTGAGAAAGTTTAGCTCTGTGGATACTTGCATCGACTTAAGGTGTAAAAATCCAGATAAAGAATATTTTAAAAGTGATAAGTGGAATTAAAATTAATACTAATTAAAAGTCTGAATAAAAGAAAATATAATCCTCCATTCTCTCTCCATGTCCACTCAGAATAACTACCAACTAATTGGTGACCCTCCAGGTTCAAGTGTCGATCGAGGTAGATAGGCAGAAGATTGGAGGGCAGTTGCAGTACGATTGTTGACATTCAGAGAAATAGCCTCTAAAGTCTGGCATTTAGATAGTCATTCCAAGGAATTTCCAACTGTCTGACATTTTACCACAGTGAAGAAGAGGTGATAAAAATATAAGTAAGGATTTATTTTCCCTTGGGTATATATCCAGTAATGGAGTCGCTGGGTCAAATGGTAGTTCTATTTTAAATTCTTTGAGAAATCTTCATACTGCAATCCATCATAGCTAAACTAACTGACATTCTCACCAACTGTGTATAAGCATTCTCTTTTCTCCACAACCTTGTCAACGTCTGTTACTTTTTGACTTTTTAGTATAGTCATTTGACTGATGTGAGATGGAATCTCAATATGGTTTTGATTTGTCAAGCCCCTAATGACTAGAGATACTAATCATTTTTTTTAACATATTTGTTGGCAGCATATATGTCTTCTTTTATGACCTGTATGTTCATGCCCTTTGCCCATTATTTACCCAAAGAAAAATAAGTCATTCTACCAAAAAGTCACGTGCAATCATATGCTCATTGTAGCACTATTCACAATAGCAAAGACATGGAAGAAACCAAGATGACCATCAACAGTGGACTGGATAAAGGTAATGTGATACATATACACAATGGAATACTATGCAGCCATAAAAAATGAAATCATATCCTCTAAAGAAACATGGATGCAGCTACAGTCCATTATTCTAAGTGAATTTATTCAGGAACAGAAATCCAAATACTGCATTTTCTCACTTACGAGTGGTAGCAAAACATTGTGCACACATGGATATAAAGATGCAAGACTCGTGGCGATGCAAGTTACAAAACTACTTACTGGGTAGTATGCTCACTACCTGGGTGATTGAACCATTCATACAAACCTTAGTGACACACCATTAACCCATGTAACAAATTGGCACGTGTACCCCTGAACATAAAGTAAAAATTGAAAAACTATGTGTGTAGATGTATGTGTGTATGTGTGTGTGTGCGTGTGTGTATGTGTGTGTGTGTGTGTCTGTATGTGTGTGTGTGTATATATATATATGTATAAGAATGACTCTAAATTATGTTTCTAATTGACTGTTGAGGGGAAGGCTGGGGATTCATGGCATCAAAGCAATACTAGGAAAAAAATAAAGGGGGTGCAAGGCAATTGCAGAATTAGCTTTAGTCTTTTTTTAAGTCTTTGATTGGTTGAATTTTTTTTAATACATGGTGATACCATTGTTATACATTGTATCATATTCTTTTACCAAATGTACATCTGGTTGAAGTCGGGAAGAATTTTGCAATTCTGTTGTACTCAACCCAAAATAAAAAGTTTTATTTAATGGTAATTACAAATCGAGGTAAATATTTAAGAAACACCCAAGTCATTCTGACAATTACTTTGCTCACAAACACCAAAAGGGTTCTTGAAATTCTTCCTCTGGATAAGGAGAAGAAAAAAAGCAGATGAATAGAACTAGGCATCACCTTTCTCTCACATCCATTCAGCTCTGGTTTAAGTATATTCTGACTCCTGCACTGGGATGAAAGACCTGGGCTATTTTCTATGCAGAGAGAAATGGAGGTAGCTTCAGAAGACAGCCAGGATGAAGGACATTCCTAGACACAGAGAGTCTTTGCCATTTTTATGGACAGAGGAGAAGGAAGCAGTGGAGTATGAAATTAAACAAAGTTCTAAAGAGATGAGATTAAATGTCCTGACTAAGGCTTTAGATTTTAAAATTGTTTAAGGTAATTCCTTCTTAGAGAGAAAGGATGAAAGAAAATGAAGACAGGTGTTTATATCAGTCTTTATATTATGTTTTGTTGCTCATCAGTCAAGAACTAATGTGCCTATAGGAAATCTGAATGCTTAGAGAAAGTTTTCTGGATTTAAAGATGGTGAGAGAAAGTTTGGGGCATTCAATTTCGATGTGCCCTCCACTTTTAATACCGTTAAGCAATTCAGAATGTATTAAAATTACTGAAGCATTGGCTATACATACATTTATTTTATAAAGCAAAATGAATTCTGAGCAACTTAAATACTTACTTGAGAATACAGAACTGGATGAATTCTGACTCTTTTCCTTGCAATCATAGATCATAGTAGAAAAAAGAAGGGCAGCCCCAGACCAATATACAGCTCTAAGAGTATATAACCTGTGATTACCTCAATGGGGAAAAATGTCATTAATACAATAATTTTCACAAGAATTTCCCACTGATTAAAAAAAGTACACACATGTTTTAAATCTTCCTCCCATTGAAGTTGCCACTTGACAACTTTTTGTTATTTTTACAAACATCATTACTAATCA
Source organism: Rhinopithecus roxellana (assembly GCF_007565055.1). Classification (NCBI taxonomy): domain Eukaryota; kingdom Metazoa; phylum Chordata; class Mammalia; order Primates; family Cercopithecidae; genus Rhinopithecus; species Rhinopithecus roxellana. The sequence continues at coordinate 94,912,898 of NC_044549.1, forward strand.
CAATCTTATCTAGGACATGATGTCCAATTGTACATATTTTAAAATCTGCAGTTTTTATTTACCTTTTAGGTTTTATCCTTCTGACAGGCTCACCCTACCATCATGGTGAAAGATTATGTGTTCTGATTCATGATAGTGGCTATCAGTGCTTCTCATTATGTGTTACTTACTATGAAGGCCACAAAATCTGCCACCTAGCAGTCTTTTCCATTTGAGTGACAGCATGTGTTTCAATGGAGAAACTCCTTTAGCTGACTCCTGTCCTGAAGTCTCTGTCAGTTCCTTGAAAATTGTGCCTCCAGAGAATGAGTGAACATTAGTAACTTTGTCATATGCTTCCAAAAAACTCAGCTTTTCCTTGACTATTATATTTTTCTATCCTTGCACAAATTATGTTACTGAAAAGCAACAAAATTATTGTATCTAGCTCCTCTCTCAATATTGATAGTATATGTCTGTGGTGAATCTATTCCAAATTTTTGTTTATTAATATCCTTTTTTTAAAAAAATATTCAATTGTATGTGTGTGTGTGTGTTTTAACATTTTAAACTTCTCCCTTAGTTGGTCTCTTTTCTTTTCATCCCATATAGTACCAATACTCTTTTACTCAATTGTAATTTATTTATTGTGCTTAAACTTTGTTATATATCCCACATATTTATTCTTTATATACTTAATAACAAATACTCCTCTATTTAATTTTGTGAAATCATCCACAATGAGAGGAATCTATATAGATTTGTACCATGATTGTGTTCACTTTCATTACTCTAGCAACTACTTTCTACTAGGAAATTATCTAACTAGTGCCTAGAATTGAAACTTCCATTTCCTGCCAAGCTCTCCTTTGCCATGGTTCATTTTTCCTGAGCCATTCCTTAGATATTAAACTCAGTTATTTTTTTCAACACATGGTTCACAGACAACACTTTTATGTTCACTTTTGATTTGTATTTTTGCCTAAAATTGTACATTTTATTTTTTAAGTTTTAAAATTTTTATGTGTACATAGTAGGTGTATATATTTATGGGGTATACAAGAAGTTTTGATACAGGTATGTAATGTGAAATGTGCACATCATGGAGAATGCTAGTCATTCACTCAAACTTTTATCCTTTGGGTTACAAATGATCCAATTACATCCTGTAAGTCATTTTAAAATATAGGATTAATATATTATTGACTACAGTCACCCTACTGTGCTATCAAAGAGTAGGACTTATTTACTGTATGCTTTTGTATCCATTATTCCCCCCACCTCTCCCAACCCCCACTACCCTTTGCAGCCCATAGTAACCATCTTTTTACTCTCTATTACCATGAGTTCAATTGTGTTGATCTTGAGATCTCACAAATAAGTCAGAATATGTGATGATTGTCTTTCTGTTCCTGACTTAGTCACTTAACATAATAACCTCTAGTTCCATCCATGTTGTTGCAGATCACTAAATCTCATTATTTGTCATGGCTGAATAGTATTCCATTGTGTATATGTACTACATTTTCTTTATTCATTAATGTGGTTTGGCTCTGTGCCCCCACCCAAATCTCATCTCAAATTGTAATCCCCACGTGTTGAAAGGGGGACCTGATGGGAGGTGATTGAATCATGGGTGCAGTTTCCCCCATGCTGTTCTTATGATAGTGAGGGAGTTGTCATGAGAGTTGATGGTTTTAAAAGTGTTTGGCAGTTCCTCTTTCATTCACTCTTCCCTTTACTCCCACTGCTATGTAAGATGTGCCTTGCTTCCCCTTTTCTTTCCACTATGATTGTAAGTTTTCTGAGGCTTCTAAGCCATGCAGAACTGTGAGTTAATTAAACCTCTTTCCTATACAAATTACTCAGTCTCAGGCATTTCCTTATAGCAGTGTGAAAACAGCCTAATACAGATAATTGTTACCAAGGTAGTAGGTCATTGCTATAAAGATAAACTGAAAATATGGAAACTAATTTGGAACTGGGTAACAGGCAGAGGTTGGAACAGTATGGAGGGCTCAGAAAAAGACAGAAAGATGTGAGAAATTTTGGAATTTCCTATAAACTTGATGAATGTTTTTGACCAAAATACTCATAGTGATATGAACAATGAAGTGCAGGCTGAGCTAGTCTCAAATGGAGATGAGCAACTTATTGGGAACTGGAGTAAAGGTGATTCTCGCTATGCTTTATGGTTTAGCAAAAAGAATAGTAGTATTTTTTCCCTGCCCTAGATGCCTGTGGAACTTTGAACTTGAGAGAGATGATTTATGGTATCTGGCAAAAAAAAAAAAAAAAAAAAAAAAAAAAAAAAAAAAAAAAAAAAAAAAAAAAAAAAAAAATCTAAGCAGCAAAGCATTGAAAGAGTGACTTGAGTGCTCTTGAAATCATCCCATTTTATTAATTCACAAAGATAAAATTTGGAATCAGAACTTATGCATAAAAGGTAAATAGAGCATAAAATTTCAGAAAATTTGCAGCATGACGATGCGATAGAAAAGAAAAACCCATTTTCTGAGGAGAAGTTCAAACTGGCTGCAGAAATGTGCATAAGTAACGAGGAGACAAATGTTAATCACCAAGATAATATGAAAAATGTCTCCAGGGCATGTCAGGGATCTTTGAAGCATCATCTACCAGTCAATAGGCCTAGGAGGGAAAAAGTGGCTTCCTGGACTGGGCCCAGGACCGTGTTGCTCTGCGCAGATTTGCAACTTGGTGCTCTGTGTCCTAGCCACTCTAGCTTCAGTCATGGCTAAAAGGGAACCAGGTACAGCTCAAGCCATTGCTTTAGAGGATGCAAGCCCCAAACTTTGGCAGCTTCCACATGGTTTGGGGCCTGCAGGCGCACAGACATGAGTTGACTTTTGGGAACCCCCACCTAGATTTCAGAGGATGTATGAAAACACCGGAATGTCCAAACAGAAGCTTGCTGAAGAGTTGGAGTCCTCATGGAAAACCTCTAATAGAGCAATGCAGAGGGGAAATGTGGGGTTGGAGCCCTCATACAGAGTGCCTACTGGGGCACTACCTAGAGGAGCTGTGAGAAGAAGGCCACCATCCTCCAAACGCCAGAAAGGTAGATCCACCAACAGCTTGTGCCATGAACCTGAAAAGCTGCAGGCACTCAATGCCAGCCTGTGAAGGCAGCTGCAGGGGCTGTACCCTGCAGGGCTATAGGGTTGGAACTTCCCAAGGTTGTGGGGCCTACCCCTTGTATCATAATGCTCTGTATGAGAAACATGGAGTCAAAGGAGATTATTTAAGAGTTTTACAATTTAGTAACTGCCCTGCTGCATTTTGGACTTTCATGCGGCCTGTTTTGGCTGATTTCTCTGATTTGGAATAGGAACATTTAGCCAATGCCTGTACCTCCATTGCATCTTGGAAGTAACTAACTTGCTTTTGATTTTAAAGACTCATAGGCAAAAGGGACTTGCCTTGACTCAGATGAGACTTTGGAATTGGACTTTGAATTAATGCTGGAATTAGTTTAGACTAATTATTATTGGGAAGGCATAAGTGGTTTTGAAAATGTGAAAAGAGTACGAGATTTGGGAGTGACCTGGGACAGAATAATATGGTTTGGCTCTGTGTTCCCACCCTGATCTCATCTCAAATTGTAATCTCCATGTGTCAAGGTAGAGAACTAGTGGGAGGTGATTGAATCATGATGGCAGTTTTCCCCATGCTCTTCGCATTATAGTGATGGAGGTCTCAGAAGAACTGATGACTTTAAAAGTGTTTGGCAGTTCTTATTTCATTCACTCTTCTCTCCTGCTGGCAAATAAGACTTTCCTTGCTTCCCATTCTCTTTCTATCATGATTGTAAGTTTTCTGAGGTCTCCCCAGCCATGCAGAACTGTGCATCAGTTAAACCACTTTTCTTTATGAATTACTTAGTCTTGGGCATTTCTTTATAGCTGTGTGAAAACAGCTTAATACGTCCATTCATTTGTTGATGGACATTTCGGTTGTTTTCAAATCTTGGCTATTGTGAATAGTGCAGCAACAAATATAACAGTGAAGGTATCTCTTCAATATGTTGTTTTTCTTTATTTTGTGTCTGTGCCTAGCAGTAGCATTGCTTGATCACATAGTACCTCAATTTAATTTTTCAATACACTTACAAATTGCTCTGCATCATTGTACTAACTTAAATTCCCAACAACAGTGTACAAAAGTTCTCTTTCCTGCACATCCTAGCCAGCATTTGTTATTGCCTGTCTTTTGGAATATAAGCCAATTTAATGACAATTAAAGCATATCATATTGTAGTTTTGAGTTGCAGTTCTCTGACGATCAGTGACATTGAGCTGCTTCTCATATGCCTATTTGCCATTTGTATGTCTTCTTTTGAGGAATGTATATTCTAATTTTTTGCCCATCATTTTTATTAGATTATTAATTTTTTTTTCTGTGGAGTTGTTTGAGTTCATTATATATTCTGTTATTCATGCCTTGTTCGATGGATAATTTCCTCTCATTCTATTGGCTGGCTCTTAATTTTGTTGATTATTTTCTTTGCTATGCAGAGGCTTTTTTTTAACTTGTGATTTCATTTGTCAATGTTTGCTTTGGTTGCTTGTGCAAATCTTTGCCCAGATCAATGTCCTGAAGAGTTTTCTCAGTGCTTTCTTTTAGTAGTTACATAGTTTGATGTCTTTGATTTGGACTTTTAATCCATTTTGATTTGATTATTGTATATGGCAAAAAATAGGGATCTAGTTTCATTCTTCAGCACATAGATATCCAGTTTTCCCAGCACCATTTATTGTAGTGACTGTCTTTCCCCAGAGTATGGTTTTGGCACCTTTGTTAAAAATGTGTTGCCTGTAAGCATATGAATTTGTTTCTGGGTTCTCTATTTTTTCCATTGGTTTATGTGCCTGGTTTTATGCCAGTACCATACTGTTTTGATTACTATAGTGCTGTAGTAAAATTTGAGGCCAGGTAATGTGATTCCTCTAGTTTTGTTATTTTTGCTTAAAATAGTTTTGACTATTCTGGGCCTTTTGTGCTTTCTTATAAATTTTAGAATTTTTTTTCTATTTCTATGAGGAATGGCATTGGTATTTTGATTGGAATTGCATTGAATCTATATATTGCTTTGGGTAGTATAGACATTGTAACAATATTGATTTTTCCAATCCGTGAATGTAAAATACATTTTCATTTATTGTGTTCTTTTTAATGTCCTTCACCGGTGTTTTTTGTTTGTTTGTTTGCTTTTTTTATAGAGATCTTTCACTTCTTCAGTTAAGTTAATTCCCTAGGTATTTAATTTTGTGTGTGGCTGTTGTAAATGAAATTACTTTTTAATATCTTTTTCACATTGTTCACTTTGGTGTATAGAATTGCTACTAATTTTGGTATGCTGATTTTGTATCCTGCAACACTACTTGATTTTTTTATCAGTTCTTTTAGCTTTCTTGTAGATTCTTTAAGATTTTCTAATATAAGATCATATTATCTGCGAACAAGGAAAATTTTATTTATTTCTTTCAAAATTTCCAAATGATTTAGTTTCAGTTTTGGTTTTTTAATGGTATTTGGCATTTGTGTCCCAGTTTCTAGGAAGAGTTACTCAATTATTGTTGTAATGGTCTATGTAAAGCTTTAATTGTATACTCCTTAATATTTCTGAATGCCTATTGCTTTCATTTTAAGAGTCATCTGATGTACTTCTTTCAAGGTTCTCTTTCTTAAATAAATTATTTTGGGTCTGCATATTCCTCACTAATCTGTATATGAATAAAATAATTTCCTCTTTATTTTCTCATCTCCATGAACATTTAATTCTTATTATTGTCTGATACTGGCCTAGACAATAGTTTTACAAACTTCTTGAATGAAGAAAAAATTATCTGAGTTTTTCATAAAAATAGAACTTTTCTGTACCATCCTCCAGCTCTTAAATTCAGTGGCTATGGGATAAGACTTGAGCATTTGTATTTTTCTTAAATATTACATGCTGATATGTACCATCAGAGAACTATGGGGGGAAGATAGTTACCAGTCACCTAACATTAAGGCTTGCATCATAAGAAAGCTCTCCCTCTTAGTTCTCTTTCTCTCTGATTATCCTATATTTTCAGAGTAAAAAACCAATCTTGAGATATGGTTTTCATCCATGAGACTACAAAAAAGATATTTTATTTATTTTATAAGGGCTTTACACTACTTTTTAGTTAACATGATTATCATGACTAAGAGCAAACACCTTTAGTGGATTTTTCAACTTCTATTCATAGTGAACCCATTTAACTTCCTTTCCACAGAAATAATTTAGTTATTAATAAGCACCTAAATCATCTCACTCAAGCAAAAATAAAAATTCCATATTCTCTTCCTATAATTCCTGTCAAATATTTAATTTTCAGATATATCAGTCTCTCTTTCTCTCTCTCACTACTCTCTCTCTCTATATTTAAATTGTGTGTATGTGTGTGTGTGTGTGCATGTGTGTGTGTGTGTGACAGACTGTGTGTGTGGACAATTTGAATTAGGTAGGTAACCCTTATTTCTCCCCACCATAAGTTGGTGACCAATTTGAGATATTAGACACTATGTTCATACAGAATTAGCTAAACATTTTCAGATTTCAGACTCTGTCAACTCTCATTAAGATGTAGAAAAATGGAAATAACAGTAATCTTTACCTAATAACAAAAATATTCTGCTTAATAGGCAAAATCACAATTTTTCTTGAGCCCATTAAACAACTGAGATCAGAGGACAATCAACTAACCTGAAATCCAAGAATGGTACTTACCTCTAAGGAAAAATAAGATAAGAGCTCCTGTTTACCTGGGATAGATGTCAAGTGCCAGTGAAAATAATTCAGTTAAAATATTTAACAAATTGATACAGGCAGAGTTTAGGGTGGCATGAGACTTTACAACTCTTCAGAAACACAGATACAGTGCAGTTACCCACATATGGCTCTTCTCCATTCATCTCGTTATGCACCCATAATAGTAAAGATTACAGACATGAAGAAATTTCATGAGACTTCATAGAAAAGCATCCCCTACAGCCCCTGTGGTACAGGATGAGGAAGAGAGACCATAATCAATGAAAGAAAAGGAAAATACTTCACTTTGATCTGTTTTCTCAATCAAACAAAAGCTTTAATCCACTGCGAGAAAGTCATCTCTTCTTAAAGAAGGTAACTTAGGAAACAGATACCATTGGGGAAATGAAACAAAAAGTAAACAAAACAAAACAAAGACAAGCCTTTATCTTTGGAATACATCAGTGATAGGTACAGAATGAGGAAAGTGTGGAATCATTAAATAAGCCCCCTCCTGAAACCCAGGAATGCACTTTCTTAAAACAAAGGCTCAGAGTAACAGACAATGTCCACATCCACTTTCAAAAGTTAACAGGTATCCAGGAAAAAAAGTGACAGCATTCTACTATTGGGGGAAAGTGTGGAGAGCTTGAAGTAAGACCTTCTTTGAGATATAACTACAAAGAGAAAACTTAAAGCTGAGTATTGTGCAGACATTGAGCAACACTCCTTGGAAAATCTATTCACAAAACAAGCAAAAGTTAGCATTGATGGAATTTGAAACGTATGGGGCATATGTTAGCAATAGTAAAATCCAAACTAAATTCCCGACAAGACAAACTCAAGCCTCCACAGTAAAGGTCTATTCAAAGATAAAGCATGCTAGTTTCCAGTCATAAATACAAATTAACTTCATCTGTTTTTTACTGTACTTTGCAATATGTTTAATTTTTCATACAAACATATGAGGCAAACAAAGTGTTAAAAAAACAAGAGCTGTGAAGAGAAATACTGATAAGTAGGAGCAGATCTAGATAAAGTGTGGATGTTATATATATGTAATTGCATATCTCTATCTATCTAGCTATCTATGATATATGTAATTATATATCTCTATCTATCTATCTATCTATCTATCTATCTATCTATCTATCTGTCTATTACATTTTAAGAAGAAATAACATCCTGAGATAGATCCACCTATATGTGGTCAATTAATTTTGAACAATGTGCAATATCAATTCAAAAATGGTTTTAGAACAAATAATAATTTATGGGATAGTTAGTCACCCATGTGCAAAAACATTTAAAAGGAAAAACCACAATCTCTATTTCTCCTCCTAGAAAATAATCAACTCAAAATTTATTAGAGACACATATGTAAAATTACACAACTTCTAGGAGAAAATATAGGAAGAAATATTTTTGCTCTTGATTTTGGAAAATTTTCTTTGTTATGATATTAAAGGCATGATACATTAAATATTCTTTGGAGTTTATCAAAATTAAGAATTTCTGGTTCTACGAAACATGAAGTTAAGAGAGTGAAAAGGTACAAACTGAGAGAAAATACTTGCAAATTATATACCTAATAAATGACTTGATCCTAAAGTATATTGAAACTCTCAAAACACAATATTAAGAAAACAAACAATGCAAAGAAAATTAGCAAAGAATTTAAGAGATATATTACCAAATAAAGATATAAAAATGCTTAATATATTTAATCATTAGGCAAACACAGATTAAATCACAAATACATGCCTATTAAAAGGCAACAAAAACCAAAAGTAAAAATAAATCTGAAATATAAGCTTCTGTCAAGAATAACCTGAATGTATTATTAAATCAAAGCATGTATTAAATTGAAGATTCTTGAGCCACCACTCTGAGATTCTGATACAGAAGTCACAAGTTGGAGCCCAAGATTTTGCATTTCTAACAGCACACATAAGAGAATGATGATTACTGCTCTGGGAAAACATGTGGAGTAGCGTTATACCACAGTATTTTGAGTCTAGCCTTCAGCAGTTGTATTGCTTATGACAATAATGTGAAAATGTTATCAGGTAGAGGATTTTAGGCAGTAACAGAAAAACCATCTATGCAACTAAACTTAATATCTATAATAAGGAGACAATTTTTAATAAATTTCCTGCAGTTCTTATTGTTTAGCTTTGAAATATATGTATTTCTGTACATTTTTATTTTTTTTCTGGGCTAGTTGGACACGGCATAAACACATTTTGTATGTACTCTAAGCAAAAATTTGCAGCAAAGGAATTTACATCACTTTCAGAATCGAAGGAAGACTTTCAAAGATGTAATCAGTTTGAATGTAGAGCTTGGCAAACCTAAATCATACATTTGTTTCTGTTTGGCTTTCAAGCATATTTTCCTGTGAATCTACATTTTGGTGAATGCTGTGATGTAATGCCAGCATTTTCTCCTTCTGGAATACATAAAGTGTTTTATCAGCTGGTGAGAGTCTAACTAACCAATAGTCTTCAGCCATCTTTGAGAATTGCCTCAATTGGAAAGAATCACTCACCCAATATGATGTATCCTTTCTGGAAAAGGCTTCATTTAATAACTGAATGATGAGGGTTAGAGAACCCTGCCCAGTTTATCTCACCTTTGGACAATGCTGTAAGGCCATTGGTTCAGTTACCACTGTGAGTTTGACTGAGGTCCTCGTTGAGATGACATCATAGCCCAGTCTTTACTTCTGCCCAATCCTACATGTTATCCCTGCTATTTTTTTCGTGTTAGACTAAAAATGTGCCCCCTCACCAATATATATTCACTTCCTAATTACGTAAACCTATGAATATAATCTTATATAGCAAATCATGTATTAATATATTATCTTACATGCCAAAATAAATAATTAAGGTAAATATCTTGAAAAGAATAATTTATCCTGGAATATTGTGTTGGGCCTAAATACACTCATGTGTATTCTTACTAAGGGAGAGATAGAGTTAATTTTGACACAGACAACCACAGAGAAAAGGTGATGTGCAGATAGGACAGAGAGTTGGAGCCACAAGTCAAGGAATTCCAATAATCACCTTAAGCAAGAGGCAATAAATGAATTTTCTTCTAGACCTGCATCTAGAGGGAGCCTAACCCCACTTGCACCTTAATTTTAGACCTGTGGCCTTCAAAACTATGAGAATAAATTTCTGTTCTTTGGAGCACCCAATTCATGGTAATCTATTATAATAGAAAAGAAAGGAAGGAAGGAAGGGAAGAAGGGAGGAAGGGAGGGAAGGAGGGAGGGAGGGCAGGAGGGAGGGAGTCAGGGTGGGGGGTAGGAGAAAACAGCCTAGTATACATCTTTATGTAAACTCCAGTTTATAATCATCTTCTAGCAAATCTATCCTGGAATAAACATATTCATCACAAATTCTGGGGCCACAACTCACATCTTCACAACCTTATATGAAAGAATCTTTCTTTCCCACTGGACTAATTTCTAGGAAAGGGTTTTTGTTTGTTTGTTTTCTGTTTTCTCCTCTTCTAGAAAATTAATCCCAGTCTGGACCACTTGATATAGTGATGGGAATAAGGTAGATTTTGTAATGTGCTCATTGCTTACATCAGTGGAGCAGACACCATATCAGTAGACTTCCTGAAACCATATGGTTGACCAGAATACAAATTATCTATGTATTCACTTGAGAAAGGGAAATAAATAAATGCTGGGAAGGCAAAAAAAAAAAAAAAAAAAAAAAAAAAAAAAATGTCCTTTGGCATATGCATATTTTTTTCCCACAACAAATTCCTATATCAGATTATAAACCTTAAATTCATGGACATGTCTTAATGGTAATGTTTTAATATGATGGCCTCTATTTAATACTAGAAAAATCTCAATATAATTTTGCATGATTTTATTAATATATATTTTAGTTAAAACAACATAACCAGAGGTTGCTGGTTACTCTTTATAACTGAATTGTGTTCCCCCAAAATTTGTATGTTGACATCCTAACCCCCAGCACCTCAGAATGTGACTATATTTGGAGATGAGCCTTTAAAGAAGTAGTCAAATTAAAATGAAATCTTTAAGTGTGGGCTTTAATCCAATACGACTGCTATTCTTAAAAGAGGAGATTAGGATACACATACATCAGAATAAGATCATGTGAAGATGAAAGAATACAGCTATTTATAAGCCAAGGAGGAAAGCTTTGGAAAGAAACTAATCCTGATGAAATTGTGATCTTAGACTTAAAATATTCAAAAATGTGAGGAAATATGTTTCTGTTTTTTAATCCACCCAGGCTGTTGAATTTGTTATGTCAGCCCTAGCAAACTAATTCATTACTGGAAGATATTTGTAATGTATCAAATTTAGATGTAAACAATAATTTGCAAATAAGTAAAAGTAATTATTGGGCAATATCCAGTGTGCTTTTATGTATAAAATCTCATGAGTAATATCACTCATATATATATATATAATTATTTATAGGTATTTTTATAAACGCTTCCCTAGTTTGGCTAAGGTAAATAAAGTGATGTTTATAACAAGAAAATATGAGAGAAATCAGTCATATTAATTCAAATTTACACAAGCTCATGATCAATTTAAATGTGTGAATCTGGCCATTTTATAAACCACTCAGCTAGAAAACTCCTACTCATCTTCTGTACAATCAAATATTATATTAAATAGTGTTGAATTATAATGGTTAATCAAAATCATTAGCATTTATCCTTATATTTCTGTCATAATGTAAATAGATAACAGAAATTAACGTTTTTCTAAAATTTTGTTATTTTATGCATTAAGGAATAAGATCTAATGGTGGCTATTTTAGTTAAGCATACTGACTAATACATTTGAATTATATATCATGTAATATTCTAGGAAAGAAATATAATATTCTAGGAAAACCTGTACTAAATACATTACTTTGCAATAATATTATAATCAATGATTGGCTATTAACAAAACAAAACCGAAAGTATGTGGAAGTATCTCACTGTCTATTGGCTAACAGTATGAGAATAAATGTTCGATGTTGAAAAGATTGTTATCCACTATACATGAGAAGCAGTTTTTGGGGGGAAACTATCATTTCTTGTTACATCTTAAGTAGAGCATATACCATATTCTTTAGTATGCCAAATGTATTTTTTAGTCCAGAATTTCTACTTTACTCTTTAAAATTATTTATATGTGTTTTTTAAATTCATCTAACATAATTCTGAATTCCTTCCCTGTGTCTTCTTGAATTTCATTGAGTTTCCTCCAAAAAGGTATTTTGAACTGTCTCTCTCCAGGATTAAACACTGGTGCCTTATTTAGTTCTTTTATGAGGTCATGCTTTCCTGGATGGTCTTGATGCTTGTTGATGTTCATTGACACCTGGGCTTTGAAGAATTAGGTATTTATTGTAGTCTTCATAGTCCAGGCTTGTTTGTAATTATCCCACTTGGGGAGGATTTCCAGGTATTCAAAGCCACTTGGGTATTGTAATCCAACCTTTTGGTCACTGCAGTAGTATTTGCATTAGGGGCAACTGCAAGTCCAATCATGCTGTGGCTCTTGCAGACTTGTAGCCATACCACCTTGGTGGTCTTGGGTAATATCTGGAAGAATTCTCTGAATTACCAGGCAGAGACTCTTGTTCTCTTCCCTTACAATATCCCAAACAGAGTCTCTCTGCTGAGCTGCCTGGAGCTGGAGGCAGAATGGCACAAGTACCCCTATGACAACCACCATTGGGACTATACTGGGTTAACCTGAAGCCAGGGCAGATTTGGGTCTCAAGGCCCACAGTAACCACTGCCTGGTTACTATCTATATTTACTCAGAGACCTAGGGCTCTACAGCCAACAAGTGGCAAAGCCAGTAAGCTTGTGTCCTTCCCTTCAGGTCAGTGAACTCCCCCTGGTTGCAGGTGGGTCCAGAGTTGCCATTCAGAAGCCAGAGCTTGGAGTTGGAAATTTTGGGAATCTCTCTGGTGATCTTTTCTACTGCAGCTGAGCTGGCACCCAAGTCACATTGACAAAGTCCTTTCCACTCTTCCCCCATTGTCTACAGGCAAAGGAGTCTCTTCTGGTAGCCACACCACCCCAGGTCCATGATAAGTACTGCCTGACTACTGTCTATGTTCATTCAAGGCATCTAGGGCTCTTCAGTCAGCTTGTGATGAATGCTTCCTGGCCTGGGACTTTCTCTTCAGGGCAGTGGATTCCATTCTGGAACAGGCAAAGTCCAGAAATGCCATCCAAGAGTCAGGTTATGTTAGTCCATTTTCATGCTGCTGATAAAGACATACCAGAGACTGGGGGATAAAAGAGGTTTAATTGGACTTACAGTTTCACGTGGCTGGGGAAGACTCAGAAACATGGTGGAAAGTGCAAGGCACTTATTACAAGGTGGCGGCAAAAGAAAAATGAGAGAGAAGCCAAAGCAAAAACCCCTGATAAACCCATCATATCTTGTCAGATTTATTCACTATCACAAGAATAAAATGGGAAAGACTGGCCCCGAAATTCGATTACCTCCCCCTGGTACTTCCACACACGTGGGAATTCTGGGAGATAAAATTCAAGTTAAGATTTTGGTGGGGACGCAGCCAAACCATATCATTCCACCTGTGGCTTCTCCAAATCTCATGTCCTCACATTTCAAAAGCCTTTCCCAACAGTCCCCCAAAGTCTTAACTCTTTTTGTCATTAACCAAAAAGGCCACAGTCCCAAGTCTCATTTGAGACAAGGTAAGTCCCTTCTGCCTATAATCCTCTAAAATCAAAAGCAAGCTAGCTACTTCTTAGATACAATGGGGATGAAGGCATTGGGTAAATAAAGCATTCCAAATAGGAGAAATTGGCCAAAACATAGGGGTTACCGGGCCCATGCAAGTCCAAAATCAAGCGGGGCAGTCAAATTTTAAAACTCCAAAATTATATCCTTTGACTCCAGGTCTCACATCCATGTCACACTAATGCAAAAGGTGGGTTCGCATGGTCCTGGGCAGCTCTGTCCCTGTGACTTTGCAGAACACAGCCTGTCTCCTGACTGCTTTTATGAGCTGGCATTGAGTGTCTGTGGATTTTCCAGGCACATGGTGCAAGTTGTCTGTGGATCTACCATTCTAGGGTCTAGATTACGGTAGCTCTCTTCTCACAACTCCATTATGCACTGCCCCAGTAGGGACACTGCAAGGGGGCTCTGTCACCAAATTTACTGTCTGCACTGCCCTAGCAGAGGTTCTCCATAAGGGTCCTGCCCCTGCAGCAAACTTTTGCCTGGGCATCCAGGCATTTCCCTACATCTTCTGAAATCTAGTCAGAGGTTCCCAACCCTCAAACCTTGACTTCTGTGTACCCGCAGGTTCAACACCATGTGGAAGTTTCCAAGGTTGGGGCTTGCACCCTCTGAAACTATGGATGAAACTACACCTTGGCCCCTTGAAACCATGGCTGGCGCAGCTGGGACAGAGGGCACCAAGTCCCTAGGCTGTATACAGCATGAGGACCCTGAGCCCGGCCCATGAAACCACTTTTTCCTCCTGGGCCTCCAGGCCTGTAATGGAGGGGCTGCCATGAAGGTCTCTGACATGGCCTGTTAATCCCCATGGTCTTGGGGATTAACATTATGCTCTTGCTACTTATGCAAATTTTGGCAGCCAGCTTGAATTTCTCCTCAAAAAATGTTCTTTTTTTTTTTTTTTTTTTCTTTTCTACTGAAACATCAGACTGCAAATTATCTGAATGTTTATGCTCTGTTTCCCTGTTAAAATGGAAGGATTTTTATAGCACCCAAATCGCCTTTTGAATGCTTTGCTGCTTAGAAATTTCTTCTGCCATATACCCTAAATCAAGTCTCTCAAGTTCAATGTTCCACAGATCTCTAGGGCAGGAGCAAAATGCTCCCAGTCTCTTTGCTAAAACATAACAAGGGTCACCTTTGCTCCATTTCCCAACAAGGTACTCATCTCCATCTGAGACCACCTCAGCCTGAACCTTATTGTTCATATAGCTATTATCATTTTTGTCAAAGCCATTCAAAAAGTCTCTAGGAGGTTCCAACCACTTCCACATTTTCCTGTATTTTTTCAGCAATGCCCCACTCTAGTGGTACCAATTTACTCTACTAGTCCATTTTCATGCTGCTTATAAAGACATACCAGAAGAAAAAGAGGTTTAATTGGACTTACAGAGGCCTCAGAATCATGGCAGAAGGTGAAAGACACTTCTTACATGGCGGCAGCAAGAAAAAAATGAAAGAGAAGTCAAAGCGGAAACCCCTGATAAACCCATCAGATCTCTTGAGACTTGTTCACTATCATGAGAGTAACATGGGAAAGACTGGCCCTCATTATTCAATTACCTCCCCCTTGGGTCCCTCTCACAGCACATGGAAATTCTAGGAGATACAATTCAAGTTGAAATTGGGTTGGGGCACAGGCAAACTATATTGCAAGGCCTAGAATTTGGGACCCCAAGAACCCACTTGGTGCTCTACCAACTGTAGCTGAGCTGGTACCTGAACTAATTACTGGGTTCTTATAAAGGTTATTTCTTGTGTAGAAGATTGTTCAATTTGGCATTCCTGTGAGTAGGATGATAAATGGAGGCTTCGCTTCAGCTATCTTGCTCTGCTTCCTAGATCTAGACCATATAACATAACGCATGTAGCTTAAGGGCAAAAAGGTTAGAAATTAGGATGATAACACAACATAGTTACTGCTGGCTTGATTTAGCAAGATATTGAACAAAATAAATGACTTCAGAAATAACTGACAAATATTAGTTTCTGGTGAAGGGAGATTATTGCTCTCACCATTAAAAAGAAACCTTATGTATTTGTGTGTGTGTCTTTAACCATTGTTAGTATGAAATATTTTTTTCTTTAATGATATTTTTAAGTGTTTCATAATTTCAGACATATAGAAAATGATTGAGAATTATATAAAGAATTTATATAATCTTCATCTAGATTCCTAAAATGCTAATAGTTAAAATTTCATTTATTGTTCTACATATACATACATATCTGTGCGTATATCTACATGTGTATGTGTATGTATTATTATATACACCTATGTTTATTTGTACTGATAGATTAAGATAGGGTATTAGTCTGTTCTCACATTGCTATGAAGAAATACCAAAACTGGGTGATTTATAAAGGAAAGAGGTTCAATTGACTCACAGTTCTACAGGATTGGGGAGGCCTCAGGAAATTTAAAATAATAGTGGAAGGAGAAGCAAACACATCCTTCTTCCCATGATAGCAGGAAGGAAAAGAACGAGAGCCCAGTGAGGGGGATAACCCCTTTAAAAAACATCAGATCTCGTGAGAACTAACTCACTATCATGAGAACAGGATGGCAGAGCCAGCCCCCATGATTCAATTATCTCCACCTGGTCCCTCCCACGACACATGGGGATTAAGAAAACTACAATTCAAGATGAGATTTGGGTGGGGACACTGCCAAATGACATCGGATTAATAAATTTAGACATATAAATTACATAAAATTATATTGATTATGTAATATTTTCTAAACCATTTAAGAATAAGTTACAGCCCACATGCCTCATCACTAAGTATCATATTGTTCTGTTTTTAAAAGCTCTTAACTGCAGTGTAATGGTTAAAATCAGGAAATTAGTAATGATTAAAAATATTGTAATCAGCATACTTTCTCTAAATATTTTAAATAGTCCCAATAATGTTTATTGCACAATAAGGAAATCACAGATCATGCATTGTGTTTAGTTTCCATTTTATTACACTTTAATCTCTCTGAGTACCTCAGCATTTCCTTTTGTTCTCTAATATTGATCTTTTTACAGAGTACTTGTCAGTTATTTTGTAAAATACTGCTCAAATCAGATTTTCTAATGTTACTTCAGGATCAGGTGCTGGTTTATGTACTTTTGACAAGATAATATGCAAGTGACGTTATATTCTTCTAAAAGTGCTTTATGTCAGGAGGCTTATGGAATTAATATGTTTAGCATGGGTGAGATTTATTTTGTACACATGGTTAAGATAGGACATGGGAAGATTCTCCAATGCAGAGTTAATATTTCTTTTTTATTTCATTTTTATATTTGAAGAAGTAACTTAATAATTCAAAAACATAGTATTCAAATTTTCTGATATTATTTTCTAAATAAATTTTGTAATAATCTTTCTAAACAGATGATTTCTTAATCGCTACTTTTTAATTTTTCTTTTATTATACTTTAAGTTCTAGGATACATGTGCATAACGTGCAGGTTTGTTACATATGTATACTTATGCCATGTTGGTGTGCTGCACCCATCAACTCGTCAGCACCCATCAATTCATCATTTATATCATGTATAACTCCCCAATGCAATCCCTCCCTCCTCTCCCCTCCCCCCTCCCCATGATAGGCTCCAGTGCTTGATGTTCCCCTTCCGAGTCCAAGTGATCTCATTGTTCAGTTCCCACCTATGAGTGAGAACATGCGGTGTTTGGTTTTCTCTTCTTGTGATAGTTTGCTAAGAATGATGGTTTCCAGCTGCATCCATGTCCCTACAAAGGACGCAAACTCATCCTTTTTTATGGCTGCATAGTATTCCATGGTGTATATGTGCCACATTTTCTTAATCCAGTCTGTCACAGATGGACATTTGGGTTGATTCCAAGTCTTTGCTATTGTGAATAGTGCCGCAATAAACATACGTGTACATGTGTCTTTGTAGTAGAATAATTTGTAATCCTTTGGGTATATACCCAGTAGTGGGATGGCTGTGTCATATGGTACATCTAGTTCTAGATCCTTGAGGAATTGCCATACTGTTTTCCATAATGGTTGAACTAGTTTACAATCCCACCAACAGTGTAAAAGTGTTCCTATTTCTCCACATCCTCTCCAACACCTGTTGTTTCCTGACTTCTTAATGATTGCCATTCTAACTGGTGTGAGATGGTATCTCATTGTGGTTTTGATTTGCATTTCTCTGATGGCGAGTGATGATGAGCATTTTGTCATGTGTCTGTTGGCTGTATGAATATCTTCTTTTGAGAAATGTCTGTTCATATCCTTTCCCCACTTTTTGATGGGGTTGTTTGTTTTTTTCTCGTATATTTGTTTGAGTTCTTTGTAGATTCTGGATATTAGCCCTTTGTCAGATGAGTAGGTTGCAAAAATTTTCTCCCATTCTGTAGGTTGCCTGTTCACTCTGATGGTAGTTTCTTTTGCTGTGCAAAAGCTCTTTAGTTTAATTAGATCCCATTTGTCAATTTTTGCGTTTGCTGCCGTTGCTTTTGGTGTTTTAGACATGAAGTCCTTGCCCATGCCTATGTCCTGAATGGTACTACCTAGATTTTCTTCTAGGGTTTTTATGGTATTAGGTCTAACATTTAAGTCTCTAATCCATCTTGAATTAATCTTCGTATAAGGAGTAAGGAAAGGATCCAGTTTCAGCTTTCTACCTACGGCTAGCCAATTTTCCCAGCACCATTTATTAAATAGGGAATCCTTTCCCCATTTCTTGTTTCTCTCAGGTTTGTCAAAGATCAGATGGCTGTAGATGTGTGGTATTATTTCTGAGGACTCTGTTCTGTTCCATTGATCTATATCTCTGTTTTGGTACCAGTACCATGCTGTTTTGGTTACTGTAGCCTTGTAGTATAGTTTGAAGTCAGGTAGTGTGACGCCTCCAGCTTTGTCCTTTTGACTTAGGATTGTCTTGGCAATGCGGGCTCTTTTTTGCTTACATATGAACTTTAAAGCAGTTTTTTCCAATTCTGTGAAGAAACTCATTGGTAGCTTGATGGGGATGGCATTGAATCTATAAATAACCTTGGGGAGTATGGCCATTTTCACGATATTGATTCTTCCTATCCATGAGCATGGTATGTTCTTCCATTTGTTTGTGTCCTCTTTTATTTCACTGAGCAGTGGTTTGTAGTTCTCCTTAAAGAGGTCCTTTACATCCCTTGTAAGCTGGATTCCTAGGTATTTTATTCTCTTTGAAGCAATTGTGAATGGAAGTTCATTCCTGATTTGGCTCTCTGCTTGTCTGTTACTGGTGTATAAGAATGCTTGTGATTTTTGCACATTAATTTTGTATCCTGAGACTTTGCTGAAGTTGCTTATCAGCTTAAGGAGATTTTGGGCTGAGATGATGGGGTTTTCTAAATATACAATCATGTCATCTGCAAACAGGGACAATTTGACTTCTTCTTTTCCTAACTGGATACCCTTGATTTCTTTCTCTTGCCTGATTGCCCTAGCCAGAAATTCCAACACTATGTTGAATAGGAGTGGTGAGAGAGGGCATCCCTGTGTTGTGCCAGTTTTCAAAGGGAATTTTTCCAGTTTTTGCCCATTCAGTATGATATTAGCTGTGGGTTTGTCATAAATAGCTGTTATTATTTTGAGGTACGTTCCATCAATACCGAATTTATTGAGCGTTTTTAGCATGAAGGGCTGTTGAATTTTGTCAAAAGCCTTTTCTGCCTCTATTGAGACAATCATGTGGTTCTTGTCTTTGGTTCTGTTTATATGCTGGATTACGTTTACTGATTTGCGAATGTTGAACCAGCCTTGCATCCCAGGGATGAAGCCCACTTGATCGTGGTGGATAAGCTTTTTGATGTGCTGCTGAATCCGGTTTGCCAGTATTTTATTGAGAATCTTTGCATCGATGTTCATCAGGGATATTGGTCTAAAATTCTCTTTTTTGTTGTGTCTCTGCCAGGCTTTGGTATCAGGATGATGTTGGCCTCATAAAATGAGTTAGGGAGGATTCCCTCTTTTTTTATTGATTGGAATAGTTTCAGAAGGAATGGTACCAGCTCCTCCTTGTACCTCTGGTAGAATTCAGCTGTGAATCCATCTGGTCCTGGACTTTTTTTGGTGGGTAGGCTATTAATAGTTGCCTCAATTTCATAGCCTGCTATTGGTCTATTCAGGGATTCAACTTCTTCCTGGTTTAGCCTTGGGAGAGTGTAAGTGTCCAGGAAATTATCCATTTCTTCTAGATTTTCTAGTTGATTTGCGTAGAGGCGTTTATAGTATTCTCTGATGGTAGTTTGTATTTCTGTGGGGTCAGTGGTGATATCCTTTTTATCATTTTTTATTGCATCTATTTGATTCCTCTCTCTTTTCTTCTTTATTAGCCTTGCTAGCGGTCTGTCAATTTTGTTGATCTTTTCAAAAAACCAACTCCTGGATTCATTGATTTTTTGGAGGGTTTTTTGTGTCTCTATCTCCTTCAGTTCGGCTCTGATCTTAGTTATTTCATGCCTTCTGCTAGCTTTTGAATGTGTTTGCTCTTGCCTCTCTAGTTCTTTTAATTGTGATGTTAGAGTGTCAATTTTAGATCTTTCCTGCTTTCTCTTGTGGGCGTTTAGTGCTATAAATTTCCCTCTACACACTGCTTTATATGTGTCCCAGAGATTCTGGTATGTTGTATCTTTGTTCTCATTGGTTTCAAAGAATATCTTTATTTCTGCTTTCATTTCGTTATGTACCCAGTAGTCATTCAGGAGCAGGTTGTTCAGTTTCCATGTAGTTGAGCGGTTTTGATTGAGTTTCTTAGTCCTGAGATCTAGTTTGATTGCACTGTGGTCTGAGAGACAGTTTGTTATAATTTCTGTTCTTGTACATTTGCTGAGGAGTGCTTTACTTCCAATTATGTGGTCAATTTTGGAATAAGTGCGATGTGGTGCTGAGAAGAATGTATATTCTGTTGATTTGGGGTGGAGAGTTCTATAGATGTCTATTAGTTCCGCTTGGTGCAGAGATGAGTTCAATTCCTGGATATCCTTGTTAACTTTCTGTCTCGTTGATCTGTCTAATGTTGACAGTGGAGTGTTGAAGTCTCCCATTATTATTGTATGGGAGTCTAAGTCTCTTTGTAAGTCTCTAAGGACTTGCTTTATGAATCTGGGTGCTCCTGTATTGGGTGCATATATATTTAGGATAGTTAGGTCTTCCTGTTGAATTGATCCCTTTACCATTATGTCATGGCCTTCTTTGTCTCTTTTGATCTTTGATGGCTTAAAGTCTGTTTTATCAGAGACAAGGATTGCAACCCCTGCCTTTTTTTTTTCTCCATTTGCTTGGTAGATCTTCCTCCATCCCTTTATTTTGAGCCTATGTATGTCTCTGCATGTGAGATGGGTCTCCTGAATACAGCAGACTGATGGGTCTTGACTCTTTATCCAGTTTGCCAGTCTGTGTCTTTTAATTGGAGCATTTAGTCCATTAACATTTAAGGTTAATATTGTTATGTGTGAACTTGATCCTGCCATTATGATATTAACTGGTTATTTTGCTCGTTAGTTGATGCAGTTTCTTCCTAGCCTCGATGGTCTTTACATTTTGGCATGTTTTTGCAATGGCTGGTACCGGTTGTTCCTTTCCATGTTTAGGGCTTCCTTCAGGGTCTCTTGTAAGTCAGGCCTGGTGGTGACAAAATCTCTAAGCATTTGCTTATCTGTAAAGGATTTTATTTCTCCTTCACTTATGAAACTTAGTTTGGCTGGATATGAAATTCTGGGTTTAAAATTCTTTTCTTTAAGAACGTTGAATATTGGCCCCCACTCTCTTCTGGCTTGTAGAATTTCTGCCGAGAGATCTGCTGTTAGTCTGATGGGCTTCCCTTTGTGGGTAACCCGACCTTTCTCTCTGGCTGCCCTTAAGATTTTTTCCTTCATTTCAACTTTGGTGAATCTGGCAATGATGTGTCTTGGAGTTGCTCTTCTGGAGGAGTATCTTTGTGGGGTTCTCTGTATTTCCTGAATTTGAATGTTGGCCTGCCCTACTAGGTTGGGGAAGTTCTCCTGGATGATATCCTGAAGAGTGTTTTCCAACTTGGTTCCATTTTCCCCCTCACTTTCAGGCACCCAAATCAGACGTAGATTTGGTCTTTTTACGTAATCCCATACTTCTTGCAGGCTTTGCTCATTTCTTTTTCTTCTTTTTTCTTTTGGTTTCTCTTCTCACTTCATTTCATTCATTTGATCTTCAATCGCTGATACTCTTTCTTCCAGTTGATCAAGTCGGTTACTGAAGCTTGTGCATTTGTCACGTATTTCTCGTGTCATGGTTTTCATCTCTGTCATTTCGTTTATGATCTTCTCTGCATTAATTAGTCTAGCTGTCAATTCTTCCACTCTTTTTTCAAGATTTTTTGTTTCTTTGCACTGGGTACGTAATTCCTCCTTTAGCTCTGAGACGTTTGATGGACTGAAGCCTTCTTCTCTCCTCTCGTCCAAGTCATTCTCTGACCAGTTTTGATCCGTTGCTGGCGATGGGCTGTGCTCCTTTGCAGGGGGAGATGTGCTCTTATTTTTTGAATTTCCAACTTTTCTGCCCTGCTTCTTCCCCATCTTTGTGGTTTTATCTGTCACTGGTCTTTGATGGTGGTGACGTACTGATGGGGTTTTGGTATAGTTTTCTTTCCTGTTTGATAGTTTTCCTTCTGACAGTCAGAAGGACTGTCTGTTGGTCTGTTGGAGATTGCTTGAGGTCCACTTCAGACCCTGTTTGCCTGGGTATCAGCAGCAGAGGTTGCGGAAGATAGAATATTGCTGAACAGCGAGTGTACCTGTCTGATTCTTCCTTTGGAAGTTTCCTCTCAGGGGTGTACTCCACCCTGTGAGGTGTGGGGTATCAGACTGCCCCTAGTGGGGGATTTCTCCCAGCTAGGCTACTCAGGGGTCAGGGACACACCTGAGCAGGCAGTCTGTCCATTCTCAGATCTCAACCTCCGTGTTGGGAGATCCACGGCTCTCCCCAAAGCTGTCAGACAGAGTCCTTCGCGTCTGCACCGGCTCCCGCTACTTCCCCTGTTGGTCTTCAGCTGTGCGCTGTCCCCAGAGGTGGAGACTACAGAGACAGGCAGGCTTCCTTGAGCTGCTGTGAGCTCCACCCCGTTCGAGCTTCCCAGCGGCTTTGTTTACCTACTTAAGCCTCAGCAATGGTGGGCGCCCCTCCCCCAGCCTCGCTGCTGCCTTGCGGATAGATCGCGGCAGACTGCTGTGTTAGCAGTGAGGGAGGCTTCGTGGGCGTGGGACCCTCCCGGCCAGGTGTGGGATATATTCTCCTGGTGTGCCTGTATGCTTACAGCACAGTATTGGGGTGGGAGTTACCCAATTTTCCAGATGTTGTGTGTCTCAGTTCCCCTGGCTAGGAAAACAGATCCCCTTCCCCCTTGCGCTTCCAGGTGAGGCGATGCCTCGCCCTGCTTCAGCTCTCGCTGGTCAGGCTGCAGCAGCTGACCAGCACCGATTGTCCGGCACTCCCTAGTGAGATGACCCCAGTACCTCAGTTGAAAATGCAGAAATCACCGGTCTTCTGTGTCGCTCGCGCTGGGAGTTGGAGACTGGAGCTGTTCCTATTCGGCCATCTTGCTCCGAATATCGCTACTTTTTAATTTTTAAATTTTAATTATTATGGATGCATACTAGTTGCATGTATTCTTGGGGGGCATGTGTTATTTTGATATAAACATACAATGAAAGATGAATATTGCATGTTCTCACTAAAATGTATGAGAAAAATATATTGAACTCATGGAAATAGAGAGTAGAATAATGGTTACCAGAGGCTAGGAAGTGTGGTTTTGAAATGTTTTATTTGTTGCCTCCTTTTCTAAAAAGAGCTTTGTTTTCTTCTTATTATTTTTATATCAGTGTGAACTCAGATTTCTTATTTAATAACTGCCACATGTTGAAGGGAAAACCCTTTGAGCTAGTTTTTGTCTTTTGGTTCTTCCTTCTTATTCTGCAGCACTTTCTCACATTACAGAGGACAAGATATTTCAAATTTATCTTGAACTTCTGCTGACCTAGCCATGGAATCAGACCTTTTCCCAGGAAGGTCTCATTCCTTTTAGCAAATAATTATATGTATCAAACAGGACTTAGGATAAGTTGAGTTCACAGACAGTGGAAGATCATTGTTCTAGGCTAAATATATGTATATTTTCATGCATACATATGTATGCACCTCGTTACATCGGTATCTATAGATCTATCTACATTTAGACTTTATCATATATTTATGCCTTACACATCTATATCTAAAAAATGTATCAGTATTGGTTTCTATATAAATACATGAGCTCACATTGACACTTTCCATTCCAATTCAACAACAAAGCCTCATTCTTCCTTTGTTCTCTATTTATAACTTTTATATTCATATTGAGAAACCAAGGCCCAGTTGTCCATTATGCATTGGCCAAATTGTTCAGTACTTTAATGAAAAAAAGTAGTTTTAGATTTTCTAACTATGCCTCCGTGAAAAATAAACCTATTAACTATAAAGTTCAATATTTTTAGAGTTTCTTTTTCTTGGCCTGAGAATTATCCAAATACTGATAAAAAATTACTTGGGTTAGTTCTCTTTCATGGACATCATGGTGGTTATGTTATTTAATATTATTTCATTCCCTTCTGCTTATATTCTATTTTTCCATTTTTGACTATTTTCTTTAATTGATATGTGTGAAAAACTAGCAGATTCTAAAGTCAGAGTAGAACAGAAAAGCATTTTTCTAAATAATTATGAAGTGGAAATAAAAATTTTATTGCTCTTGAAAAATATTAATAGGAAAATTAATTTGGAGTATATTAATAAGGAAAATAAATAATTTCCTATTAAATATATTACTTAATATAGCAGTGGTTCTGATATATATACACACACACACACATATATGTTAAAAACTAACCATATTTTAAATATTCCAAACACTAGTTCCCCATCCCATGATAACTACCTGCAGAATTCCATACTTCGATAGTTTTAACAATAGAAATATTCTCTCATTTTGTCTGTTCTAAAAATATTATGTTAATTTTTCCCCACGTATTTATAATAATTAAGTAATTTTTCATTTTAACCTATCCAGTTTTAAAATTGTGAGGCTAAATGATTAAAGGCAAACACAATGGGGGTTAATCAAATGAAATTCTATAGCAGAAAAAGTGAAAAAATATATTGAAGGGAGACAAATCATAAAGAGAAACTTTATAGTCTGAATAATATGAAATTGACTTCATGGATGAATGATCCAAGTGGTGCTACACTTCAGAGAGCTTGATTATTTTGGTTAGAGTAAATGAAGAAAGAATGTAGAAAATATACTTATTACATTATTTAAAAATTTCTTCTGAGTGATGAAGAACCTCTTCAAAATATCAAATTATTACACCTATAAAACTATCTCCTCTTGGCCGGGCATGGTGGCTCATGCCTGTAAACCCAGCACTTTGGGAGGCCAAGGTGGGCAGATCACTTGAGGTCAGGAGTTTGAAACCAGCTGACCAACATGGAGAAACCCTGTCTCTACTAAAAATACAAAATTAGCCGGACGTGGTGGCACATGCCTGTAATCCCAGCTACTCAAGAGGCTGAGAATCACTTGAACCTAGGAGATGGAGGTTGTGGTGAGCCAAGGTCATGCCATTGTACTCCAGCCTGGGCAACAAGAGCAAAACTCTGTCTCAAAACAACAACGACAACAAAATTCCATCTTATAATTTTTGTCTAAGTACATATAGTCAAGTTGTATAATTTTAAAAGTTGAACTAAACTTATAAAAAACACCACTGCTATGTCAATATTATATAAACTCTAATATTGTTTTATTAAGTACATATGCTATCGGAGGGCAATGATCTAATGTTAACCAAGTATTAATCTAAGTTCAATAAAGAATATAAATGTATACACTTTTCACTTTCTTAAGTAAAACAAGGTAGACATAATTTTTGACCATCAAACAGAAAGCCATTTATCAATGTTGTCTTTTCAATCCATGTAACCTATTTTAAATACTGAATAATATTTACTTTTAAAATTAAAATATGGAGTAATATTTAGAATATTTAGAATACTACATAATAGAGTATTATATAGTATATATATAATGTGCTAATTTCTAGTATATATAATATGCTATTATATAATATACATAATATAATTATGATATATTATATACAAGAGGGCAAGAGAAGTTGTTGTTAAGTAACACATTTGTCCAATAGCTAACAATTTCACTTTCTCAAGATAGAGAGAGAGACAGAGACAGAGACAGAGACACAGACAGAGAAGATACAAACAGCAGATGAAAAGAGATATCTGAACACGATGATATAGGAAAGCATTTGGCCAAAATGTTAAGTTTGGCTTTTAATAGTAAAAATTGTTCAATCATAAAAATAACTGCATAATTTTTATGCCATATCTACGTAACGTTAATTACCAACAAGATGTTATTGATTGTCACCCTTCTTTCAAAAACTGGAATAAAATAGTAGAATAAAATTGATAGCCGTATCATTGCTCTCTCCATTTCTGAGACAAGGAATTTCTGTCTTTGAAAAGTATAGTGAACAATTAGAAGGATTTAACAATCATTTTATGTTACGTTCACAGATTCTTTTGTTCTTTCCATAAAGATTTGATAAAGGATATAAACCAAAATTTTCAAATTTTTACTCACAGAAAATGAGAAACATCAAATAAGTAGCAGTTTTGTTAGCCTCATAACCATTGTCTCTTTTCCTAACAATACATAAATGAAGGAATATACATCATCTCTAAGGAAACACACGAGAAAGAAGGAAATTAAGGCAACAAAATTTATAAAATTCTTTCTCATCAGAATTTTCAGGTAAATAGAATTTCTACTAACTTTCATCTTATCATAGTACAAATATGATTAAGTATCTAAAAACACAAATAATTGTATAAAGGCAGAAGATTATGAGTTTTGGATGAAATCCAGAGGAAGAAAATTTAACATTAACTCATAGGACTACACTGAGTTATAATCATTATAACATTCATGTCAAGAGTAATAACTTAAAAGAAATTGCCAAATTACTTTATGATGCATGAACACTATCTAATTAATCAGATTTTGCTCAAAATATAAGAAATTATATTGTGAAAGCAAACTCTCATATATATATATACACACACACATATATACACACACACACATATATATATACACACACACACATATAATGCTGGCAGAAAATTGGTTTAAAAATAGGTAACTGATGTAAGCAGAAATTTAATACATTAATTCTGAAATTAATTTATACATTTTCCTAAATGTGATTTTCTAAAAATATCTATTGAGTACCTAGATATAGCAGTCAACAAACAGATAAAAAATATTTTTTCTCTTGTGTCTGTACTTCAGTGAGACTGTAGTGGTAATATTCATAATTTTAAAAAAATGTATACTATGTTAGATTACAAGAGGTTTGAAAAAAATAAGAAGGAAATAAGCAGAAGAGAGTCTTTAGGTAACTATTTGTAATTTTAACTTGTGCATTTAAGAAAGTAACATTAGTCAGATAGGTTAAATTGCAGTAAAATATGAACTCTAAAATTTCAGTTGATTTGACACACCAATATACATATTTTGGCTCCCGAAAATCTTCGGAAATGTACAGTAAGCATTTAGAAATATTTAACAGCCGTTTCATACTGTTTCATTATTTTGTTTCTCATAGCTCTGGCCACTCTATATGGCGACTTTCTCCTAAAGGATTACACAGTGAAATCGTTTGTGTATTTGTCCCGAAGAAAATAATCTCAGGTTGAAGTATAATTTCCAGTATTGGAGGCTGGGCCTGGTGGGAGGTGACTGGATCATGTAGGTGGATTTCTCAGGAATGGTTTAGCATCATCCTTCTGGTGCTGCCTTCATGATACTAGGTTCTCCTGAGGTCTGGTTGTTTAAAAGTATGTGGCACCTCCCTCTCTTGTTCCTGTTCTGGCCATGTGAGAGACCAGTTTCCCCTTTGCCATCTGCCATGAGCTAAAGTTCCTTGAGGCCTTCCCAAAAGCTGAGCAGATGCCAGCACAATGCTTCCTGTACAGCCTGCAGACCCGTGAGCCCACTGTATATTTTTCTCAATAAATTTCCCAGTCTCTTTATTGCAATGCAGGAATGGTCTAATAGGGGCCAAAATCCTGGGGCCATAGAAACAAAATATGGCCCTCATTCTTGCTGTGATGTGGATGAGTGTGTGGACGTATTGGTTGTGGGCTTTTCACTGTTTTTGTCTAGACATAGCACTCTTTTTTCTCACAGTCATAGTTCTACCTAATTGTAGTCAGATTATGGTTTTTTATGTTTCCAAGAAAGTAAGGAGCTTTAGATATTTGTGAGTACTAATGGTGTTACCACACAGGCTTTGTTAGGAAGGTGACATTTACGTAAACACCTGAGGTTAGTGAGGAACTAAACCATTTATATATTCATTCCGGATGAATAATCCAGATAGAGCAATGAACAAATCTAGGTGTCCTGAGGAGGGTGCATGCTAAGCTGAATCAAATAAACATGAGGTACCTTATGCCTAGAGACTGGGTTAGGTTGCCTGAGATAAGAGAAGGTAAAAATTTATGCAAGTTAGGAAACTGGTAGATGTATCCTATTTCCAAGAGTAACTGAGAACACTCTTCTCCTGCTTAATCACAGTTTCTGTTGATGTTGTGAGGCATGAGCTGGGAGATCTTGGCAATCTGAATTCTATGGCGTAAAGTGAAAAAGAAAAAAAAAAAAAAGCACCAGAGCACCAGAGGATTGTGGAGGCTCAGTTCTAACATGGTATCCAGGCTAGCCAACTAAAGACCACAGGGGTCTCTCCTGTCTATAAACTTCATTATCTTTGTTAAATGGGTGAATTAATGCTAACAATCTTAGTCATTAATAAAATTCAAGTTTTATTTGCTCTAAAGAATGGGGATTTAAGTGGGTCATATATTATAATTACACTAATTGATTTCAAACAATGTTAACAAACTCTACATCATGAAGCCTTTCAGGAAAACTAAGTAGCTATGTGGTTATATTCCCACCCTGAAACAATTCTCTTTGTGCAGTTTATATAATGTTTCTATTAAGAATCATATATCACCACCCAATAACTCTAGTTTTATGAGCCTAATGTAATTTTGTATCCTTTAATCATCATGGGCTTGTGCTCCTGGACCCTTTGCTTAACAATAAACATGGCAAGCAGTGATTTTCACTTTAGGCAATCTACTCTGGGGACTTTCCATTTCCACTTGTCCTGAACATTAATAATCTAGAATTACTTTTCTGAATTACGAGTTCCTGGGTCAAAAGTTATACCTCTTATCAAGCTTTTAATTTATTTGCCTAAATTATTTTTAGAGCGATTGCATCATATGATATTCCAATTTTAAGTATTGTTTGGATGAAAAAAATTGTCAGTTTGATAAATGAAAAATCATATGATTTTACAAACATACAGCTGTGGTAATAAATCAAATTATCAGAAACGGTTAAATGAAGATTATTTTTACTTCACACTATTTCTGTTATGATTTTCCATAAGCAATATAATACAGTGTTTAATAATATATGATTGGGGCGCAGACAGCTTGGATTTGAATCATGGCTCCATAATTTACCCTTTTAGAGCTTAGGGAAATAACCCAACTCAGTGCCTCAGTTTCTCAATATAGTGCTAGCAGCAACTTCAAAAACATTTTGGTGAATTATTTCAAATTATTTATATAACAATTTTTGTAGTCATTGTCCAAAGTATAAACTTAAAAAATACTATTACTTTATGCTTTTTAAATAAAACAACTATGTAAATTTTTGAACTAAAGATAAACAATTATAAATAATTTGTACATAATTTTTGTTATGCATTTTCCATCAAATTAGCTGAAAAAAATGTTTTAAAGATTTTTAAAAACCCTCTTCTATAATACATTATATGTTTTTAAGGTATTTTACTTTGGATGTATTTTTATGTAAAAGCATTTATTGTTTACATGGGTTTTATAGCACAGCCAAATTTCAATGTGCTGTCTGATTTTGTGCCAGAGGACAATGAACTTTATGCTGCTTTTAGTACAGCTCTCAATTTGATTGCTAAAATGAAAGGAAGTGGTGAAAACTCACCGACATTGTTTGGCAAATGAATGCTATTTCTGTAGGTGAAATAACTCATTTTACTAAATAATGTTCCTCTTGCCAGAGGTCAATCAAGGACTCTTTAAAGCAGCAGCTACTATTTAGAGCACTATGACAAATTTCATAGTTTACTTTGCTAATATACTTATAATTAAGTTTATGGACTTAATTTATTGTTTGGAAGGTATTGAAATTAATATTTATGGAGTAAAAAGGCATTATTTGCACAGATAATTTTACATTTCTCTAGTAATTGTCATTGACAATAAAGTAAGTAAAGTAGAAATGCTACAAGGAACCTAACTTTTTATTAAAACATTTTCACTCAAAAATAAGTTAAAATTTGGCTGGGCATGGTGGCTCACACCTGTAATCCTAGCATTTTGGGAGGCAAAGGCGGGTGATTCACTTGAGGTCAGGAGTTCAAGATCACCCTGGCCAGCATGGTGAAGTTCTGTCTCTACTAAAAAAAGAAAAAAAAAAAAAAAAAAAAAAAAGCTGGGCTTGGGGCCTGGTGCCTGTAATCTCACCTACTCAGGAGGCTGAGGCAGGAGAATGCCTTGAACCTGGGAGGCAGAGGTTGCAGTGAGCAGAGATCGTGCCATTGCACTCCAGCCTGGGCAACAAGAGCAAAACTCGATCTCAAAAAAAAAAAAAAAAAAAAAAAATCAGTTAAAATTAATTGAGATATTATGCAAAGTATGGAATAATAAAATTATTTCAAAAACTAATAACATGATAGATTCATTTGTTAATCTTCTTAAAATCAAGAGTATTGTGTCCTAAAAAAACCAAACATTCAGTAGTTCAAAGATGTAAGTTGCTAATAAGTAAAAAGAAAATTAATAAATAAGAGCCGTTGTTTGTTAAATATCTGTAATAATGTCATATTAGAAGAAAATATTTAAAAATAATTGACATTTAACTATAAGTCATTATGTGGAACCTAACAGATTTCCAATGAAAGTAGGTCTATTTTCTGAATTTCACCACTGTTTTGTGTAAAGAATTTTATACAGTTCTCTACAATTCGTATTGATTTGATGTTTTATAGTTTACAATGTTATCTAACATGCCTTTCTCTTTATCCTCAAATGAAGACAATAAAATAAATACTTTGGCCTATTCTCAAATGGCATAGCTGAATTTCAAAGAGCTCTATGAAGTTTCCCACGGACAACTCCGTGAGTACAGAAGGCATTATAAGCACAAGATCAGCTGCTCTAATACAATCATTACTCAATTTCTTCCACTGTTGTATTAGCCACACCACTGCCAGTACGGTCATTTAACACATGTAACAGGTAATGCCTCTGCTTCAATAGTTTCTATATAACCCAGAAAATACTTATTATGCCTGCAAGGTTCACATAAATCAATTATCTACCTCTATAATCTCTTTCACATTCCTCTAGCTCTTTGGGTCTCTGCTTTCACCATGCAGGTCTTAGTTCTTGTCCTCAAACAAAGCAAGTACCCTGCTGTTTCAGAATCTTTGTATTGCTACTTAATTCTGCCTCAAACACTATTTTCCAGAGCCATATCACTTGCCTCTTCATTTTGGTCTGTTACTAAATGTTGCTGCCATGGAGAGGCCTTACATGAGAACCCTATATAAAATAGTCCTGTCACTTTATTTCTACTCCGCAGCTTCATTTTTTCTTCATAGTGCTTATTACCAATTTGTTCATTGTTATGATATTGCATTCAGAAGTCCATATTACTTTGTATTACAGACTTCTGATTGCCTGGAAGGTAAATCACCTTACTAGAAATGAGTATTGAGCTCAAATGCTGACTCTTCTTGTTTTATTTATTTTGTTAAAATTATTCCAAAAACATAGATGTTCTAGAATAGGTGACAGTGTTAAAACAAGGAATCCTAGGGGCATTGGGATTTTAACATATCACCACCATACATCTAAAATATTGTTTCAGATATTTACAAAATGATTAATTAAAACGGTTTTAAAGGCTGAGCCTTTTTAAGATTAGTTCTCGTTATGACTAATTATATTTCATGGGCCACACATATGTGAATCTAGCACCTGGCAAACTAGATAAAAGATTAAATCTTAGCTCAATTGCTACTGACACACCTCACCGTAAGTACCTCTACCTGCAGGCTTACCTACTTGCTACCTTACGGAGGCCTTCCCCTTCCCTTACTCACAAAATAGTTTTTATACCTACATTCTAGATTGTGACAGACACCACTCCTTTCAAGTCTTTACTTCACACACACACACACATACACACACACACACACACACCATCAAGTGAGAACTCCAGACATTGCATTTGACTGTCCCTGTAATATTTGGCCGTTAAGTTTTCATTTATAACACTCCTTTATTTCAAAATAGTAATCACTTATTATCCTCAGTTTAAAGGGATGTACAATTAATTTTCCAATATCTTCCCCATGGAAAACATAAATAGAAACATGAAAAGTCAATCTATTTTTATTTATGCTAAAAAGTGCTCAGAGTTAGATGTAATGGAAGTGACACATATTTGAATGACCAAATGATACAAAGTGAAAAGTTACAAAATATATTTAACATCCAAAAATATAAACAACTTCTACTCTCCAATGCAGAAATAATAATTTATGACATCAATATTCTATCTCAAAGTATAGTTTTTATGCAGCATTGAAGTTGGAAGTGTTCCTTTTAGTAACATCATGAGATAAGCAGTTTGCCTTTAAACTTTCTCCTCAATTCCTGTAAGGCATTGTAGCAGACACTGTCCTTTCCCATCTATATCCCCTTGGATTCAATTTAAAGATTCTATGTGCTTTGCTATTCTTGCCTGACACCTGCAGTCTTCTGCACAGGTTTGTCCCTTTCTCCCCGCTCCACCTTCTCCCTCAAAGGGAGAAAACTAAAAGGGCCTGAGAGTTTAAACCCACTCAGGTATAAATGACTTATTGATAAAGGAGACCAAAATCCAAAATCTCTTGCACAGATCTTTAAAAAAAACTCTTGAGTTGTAATTTATGCTGATGATTTCACTGTGAAACCAGTCTAGGGCTGGGAATTATTTGTGACTCCTCACCCTTTCCTATTCTAGTACTCTCTCTCTTACTATTTCTGTAGTGTTTAATAAATCAATTGCACGTGAATTCTTATCTCAATGACTCCCTATGGGGAACTAACCTAAAAGAGTACTATAGTATTATAATGTTTCATTTGTCTAATTCAGTCATAAGTGAAGTTACATTGATTGTTGAACATCTAGATGACTAGACAGCCATGCTCTCAATACCTACCTTAACAAATTCTGTACTCCAGAATCTTACAAACCCCATCTGCTTCAGCCCGATCCTTTAAAAATCTACCTTAAAAAAGTATATTATTTAGGACATCAGCACAAGTGAACAGGTTTCTATGAAACTGAGTATTGGGATTTTTGCTTTTTTCTTTTTTTTGGAATTTCTTTGGCAATTTTAACAATTTAACAGATTTGCAGATATCTGAATATTAGGTAATAGTGGACTGTAATATTAGCTAATATTATTGTATTAATATTATTTATGGTATCAATGTTAAATTTAATGATTTTATTACTTTTTGAACAAAAGGTTATTTAAAAATATACCCTTGTTTTTAGCAAAAATCATACCAAATAATTTAAATACAAATACAATGATCATAAATTCCCAAATTATTTTCAAACATTTCAGAAAACTTAACGTATTTCTATCTCTTTATATCTCTCTATATGAAACTTGATATTAATGTGAAATAAGTGTTAACATACGTAAATTATAAAAGAGAGAATGTTAAAGCTAATAAAACAAATGTAGATAGTTATTTAATTTTAATAAAAGGCATATGCATGTAGAGTTATTCTTGAGTACTTCCTATATTGGAAATTATATTAAAAAGCAGTTTATAATACCAACTTTAGGATAATTCGTAAGGAAAGCTCTTATAATATCAAAAAGAGTTTTTATTCTTTAAAAGCACTGGAATTTTAAATATATTTTTGACACTTATTGATTATATAGTTGTTTCAAATGACAGTTTTCATATTTTCTCAAAGAAAACGTGTGTGCCCCCAAAGCATTTCAAATGGCAAATACTGAAATATATGTATTTATTTAGTATCACAATTAATGTATTACAATAAAGACTTTAAAACATCAAGATAGAGTTCCAATAGTGAGTACAGCTTTA
Source organism: Rhinopithecus roxellana (assembly GCF_007565055.1). NCBI lineage: Eukaryota > Metazoa > Chordata > Mammalia > Primates > Cercopithecidae > Rhinopithecus > Rhinopithecus roxellana. The sequence continues at coordinate 94,946,810 of NC_044549.1, forward strand.
TTTTATATATAGAAATTACCTTTTTCATCTAAATTTAGTATTACTTTGGTAGTTTTTCGTATCTTGTCTCAAAGTATGAGAGTTTATTCTGTTTGTTTCAAAATTGACTCTTTATTAAAACAAATGTAATTGTTTTAGAGTTTTTAAGATTTGGGTTCCAAAAGGGATTCCTTTTCAAAATGGTTGTGTTTGCAGTTATGTGAGCCAGAGGCAGTGATAATTTAGAGAAACTTGGATAACTAGATTTATACTACGTAAATCTGAAATGATACTGCCTTTTCAGGTAATACAAAGGCCAATTATTAAAAACTGACTCAAGTGCTCTTATCTTGAAATTTATAAAATGTGGTTTATTTCAAATGCCTTTATTTTACTTGTCTGAAAATATTCATTATAGAATTGCTTTCAAAAATAAAATTTAATTATTATTTTCTATGCTCAGCCCCAGTGCAATGATTAGAACAGATTTCTTCTTCAAAATGTGAAATTTATTTTTAGTTATTATTAAATAAGTGATTATAAGAGCTAAGTTTGTTTCTGTTCAAAAGATTTGCATTTTTCTGTAATAATATATATATTTATGTATTTATACAACATACATATATGTATACATATATAATATGTATACATATATATATACACATGTATGTTCTGTAAATCAAGACTGGGGATGGCTATATTTTAAAAAGCAAAGTTAAATCTATAGATGCGTAGATGTTTTAAATAATATAATAATGGATAGTGCTCATTTTAACTTTACATATCTGAGTTACATGCATCTCTATATAACGTATCCATATATATATATATATATATCAATAACTTTGAACCCTTGAATTGGCCACCAGTCTCTGGTATGCAAACCACTTTACACAATTCAAGATGTTATTTCTGGCACTGGTGTGCCCCCATTTTCTAAAAGTTGCTTCTCATCTTGCTGAATCTTAGTCCTTGATACTTCCTTTTATGAGTTTAATTATGTACCCCAAAATTCATGTGTTGATATCCTCATTTCCAGTGTCTCAGAATGTGGCCTTCTTTAAAAATTGGATCGTTTCAGACATAATTAGTTATAATGAGGTCATATTGAAGTGGGGTGGGTCTATTTTCCAATGTAACTGGTGACCTTAAGAAAAATGGGAAATTAGAACCAAGGCAAGCACACAGGGAGAATGGCAAGTGAAAGTTTGAGTTTTGCTCCACAAGTCAAGGAGTCACCAGAGGCTGGAGCAGAGTTCTGGAATAAATTCTTCCCTAGTGTCTTCAGATGGAGCATGGCCTTGTTAACATCTTCTCAGATGTCTAGCCTCTACAACTGTAAAATAAATTTCTGTTGTTTAAAATCACTCAGCATGTGGTATTTTATTAGGGCAACCCCTAGGAAACTGAAATTAATGCTAAAACCACCACTGATACTGTCTTGTTCTACTGACATGTTTGAATGTGTTTCCCTAGGTGGATTTTCAGTAATTTCCCTCTATAAAAAATTGATATCCATGTTCTCTAAAAAAAATTGATATCCATGTTCTACCCTAATTTGCCATAGCCAAAAATATTTCTGGTTCACTAGGTAAGCAAGAGTCAGATTGATGACACCCTTAGTCAAGGGAGGAGGATTATACAATCTATATATTTATGTTTGTTTTATAATATAAGGAAGCTGATACTGCCTACTCCACTGGAGTTTTAATTCCTGCATCTTATGGCTCTTTTACTCATATTTTATTTTTTTTTATTATACTTTAAGTTCTTGGGTACATGTGCATAACGTGCAGGTTTGTTACATATGTATACTTGTGCCATGTTGGTGTGCTGCACCCATCAACTCATCAACACCCATCAACTCGTCATTTACATCAGATATAACTCCCAATGCCCTCCCTCCCCCCTCCCCCCTCCCATAATAGGCCCCGGTGTGTGATGTTCCCCTTCCCGAGTCCAAGTGATCTCATTGTTCAGTTCCCACCAATGAGTGAGAACATGCGGTGTTTGGTTTTCTGTTCTTGTGATAGTTTGCTAAGAATGACGGTTTCCAGCTGCATCCATGTCACTACAAAGGACGCAAACTCATCCCTTTTTATGGCTGCATAGTATTCCATGGTGTATATGTGCCACATTTTCTTAATCCAGTCTGTCACAGATGGACATTTGGGTTGATTCCAAGTCCTTGCTATTGTGAATAGTGCCGCAATAAACATACGTGTGCATGTGTCTTTAGAGCAGCATGATTTATAATCCTTTGGGTATATACCCAGTAGTAGGATGCCTGGGTCATATGGTACATCCAGTTCCAGATCCTTGAGGAATTGCCATACTGTTTTCATAATGGTTGAACTAGTTTACAATCCCACCAACAGTGTACAAGTGATCCAATTTCTCCACATCCTCTCCAACACCTGTTGTTTCCTGACTTTTGAATGATTGCCATTCTAACTGGTATGAGGTGGTACTCATTGTGGTTTTGATTTGCATTTCTCTGACGGCGAGTGATGATGAGCATTTTTTCATGTGTCTGGTGGCTGTATGAATGTCTTCTTTTGAGAAATGTCTGTTCATATCCTTTGCCCACTTTTTGATGGGGTTGTTTGTTTTTTTCTTGTATATTCGTTTGAGTTCTTTGTACATTCTGGATATTAGCCCTTTGTCAGATGAGTAGATTGCAAAAATTTTCCCCCATTCTGTAGGTTGCATGTTCACTCTGATGGCAGTTTCTTTTGCTGTGCAGAAGCTCTTTAGTTTAATTACCTCCCATTTGTCAATTTTGGCTTTTGCTGCCATTGCTTTTGGTGTTTTAGACATGAAGTCCTTGCCATGCCTATGTCCTGAATGGTACTACCTAGGTTTTCTTCTAGGGTTTTTATGGTATTAGGTCTAACACTTATGTCTCTAATCCATCTTGAATTAATCTTCGTTTAAGGAGTAAGGAAAGGATCCAGTTTCATCTTTCTACTTATGACTAGCCAATTTTCCCAGCACCATTTATTAAATAGGGAATCCGTTCCCCATTTCTTGTTTCTCTCAGGTTTGTCAAAGATCAGATGGCTGTAGATGTGTGGTATTATTTCTGAGGAGTCTGTTCTGTTCCATTGGTGTATATCTCTGTTTTGGTACCAGTACCATGCTGTTTTGATTACTGTAGCCTTGTAGTATAGTTTGAAGTCAGGTAGCGTGACGCCTCCAGCTTTGTCCTTTTGACTTAGGATTGTCTTGGCAATGCAGGCTCTTTTTTGGTTCCATATGAACTGTAAAGCAGTTTTTTCCAATTCTGTGAAGAAACTCATTGGTAGTTTGATGGGGACGGCATTGAATCTATAAATAACCTTGGGCAGTATGGCCATTTTCACGATATTGATTCTTCCTATCCATGAGCATGGTATGTTCTTCCATTTGTTTGTGTCCTCTTTGATTTCACTGAGCAGTGGTTTGTAGTTGTCCTTGAAGAGGTCCTTTACATCCCTTGTAAGCTGGATTCCTAGGTATTTTATTCTCTTTGAAGCAATTGTGAATGGAAGTTCATTCCTGATTTGGCTCTCTGTTTGTCTGTTACTGGTGTATAAGAATGCTTGTGATTTTTGCACATTAATTTTGTATCCTGAGACTTTGCTGAAGTTGCTTACCAGCTGAAGGAGATTTTGGGCTGAGACAATAGGGTTTTCTAAATATACAATCATGTCATCTGCAAACAGGGACAATTTGACTTCTTCTTTTCCTAACTGAATACCCTTGATTTCTTTCTCTTGCCTGATTGCCCTAGCCAGAACTTCCAACATTATGTTGAGTAGGAGTGGTGAGAGAGGGCAACCCTGTCTTGTGCCAGTTTTCAAAGGGAATTTTTCCAGTTTTTGCCCATTCAGTATGATATTAGCTGTGGGTTTGTCATAAATAGCTCTTACTATTTTGAGTTACGTTCCATCAATACCGAATTTACTGAGCGTTTTTAGCATGAAGGGCTGTTGAATTGTGTCAAAAGCCTTTTCTGCATCCATTGAGATAACCATGTGGTTCTTGTCTTTGGTTCTGTTTATATGCAGGATTATGTTTATTGATTTGCGAGTGTTGAACCAGCCTTGCATCCCAGGGCTGAAGCCCACTTGATCATGTTGGATAAGCTTTTTGATGTGCTGCTGAATCTGGTTGGCCAGTATTTTATTGAGGATTTTTGCATCGATGTTCATCAGGGATATTGGTCTAAAATTCTCGTTTTTTGTTGTGTCTCTGCCAAGCTTTGGTACCAGGATGGTGTTGGCCTCATAAAATGAGTTAAGGAGGATTCCCTCTTTTTCTATTGATTGGAACAGTTTCAGAAGGAATGGTACCAGCTCCTCCTTGTACCTCTGGTAGAATTCAGCTGTGAATCTATCTGGTCCTGGACTTTTTTTGTTGGTAGGCTATTAATTATTGCCTCAATTTCAGAGCCTGCTATTGGTCTATTCAGGGATTCAACGTCTTCCTGGTTTAGTCTTGGAAGAGTGTAAGTGTCCAGGAAATTATCCATTTCTTCTAGATTTTGTAGTTGATTTGCGTAGAGGTGTTTATAGTATTCTCTGATGGTAGTTTTCATTTCTGTGGGGTTGGTGGTGATATCCCCTTTAACGTTTTTTATTGCGTCTATTTGATTCTTCTCTCTTTTCTTCTTTATTAATCTTGCTAGCGGTCTGTCAATTTTGTTGATCTTTTCAAAAAACCAACTCCTGGATTCATTGATTTTTTGGAGGGTTTTTTTTGTGTCTCTGTCTCCTTCAGTTCTGCTCTGATCTTAATTATTTCTTGCCTTCTGCTAGCTTTTGAATGTGTTTGCTCTTGCCTCTCTAGTTCTTTTAATTGTGATGTTAGAGTGTCAATTTTAGATCTTTCCAGCTTTCTCCTGTGGGCATTTAGTGCTGCAAATTTCCCTCTACACACTGCTTTAAATGTGTTCCAGAGATTCTGGTATGTTGTATCTTTGTTCTCATTGGTTTCAAAGAACATCTTTATTTCTGCCTTCATTTCGTTATGTACCCAGTAGTCATTCAGGAGCAGGTTGTTCAGTTTCCATGTAGTTGAGCGGTTTTGATTGAGTTTCTTAGTCCTGAGTTCTAGTTTGATTGCACTGTGGTCTGAGAGACAGTTTGTTATAATTTCTGTTCTTGTACATTTGCTGAGGAGTGCTTTACTTCCAATTATGTGGTCAATTTTGGAATAAGTGCGATGTGGTGCTGAGAAGAATGTATATTCTGTTGATTTGGGGTGGAGAGTTCTATAGATGTCTATTAGTTCCGCTTGGTGCAGAGATGAGTTCAATTCCTGGATATCCTTGTTAACTTTCTGTCTCGTTGATCTGTCTAATGTTGACAGTGGAGTGTTGAAGTCTCCCATTATTATTGTATGGGAGTCTAAGTCTCTTTGTAAGTCTCTAAGGACTTGCTTTATGAATCTGGGTGCTCCTGTATTGGGTGCATATATATTTAGGAGAGTTAGCTCTTCCTGTTGAATTGATCCCTTTACCATTATGTAATGGCCTTCTTTGTCTCTTTTGATCTTTGACAGTTTAAAGTCTGTTTTATCAGAGTCTAGGATTGCAACCCCTGGTTTTTTTTTTTTTTTTTTTTTTTTTGTTCTCCATTTGCTTGGTAGATCTTCCTCCATCCCTTTATTTTGAGCCTATGTATGTCTCTGCATGTGAGATGGGTCTCCTGAATACAGCAGACTGATGGGTCTTGACTCTTTATCAAGTTTGCCAGTCTGTGTCTTTTCATTGGAGCATTTAGTCCATTTATATTTAAGGTTAATATTGTTATGTGTGAACTTGATCCTGCCATTATGATATTAACTGGTTACTTTCTTCGTTAGTTGATGCAGTTTCTTCCTAGCCTCAATGGTCTTTACATCTTGGCATGTTTTTCCAATGGCTGGTACCAGTTGTTCCATTAAATGTTTAGGGCTTCCTTCAGGGTCTCTTGTAGGTCAGGCCTGGTGGTGACAGAATCTCTAAGCATTTGCTTATCTGTAAAAGATTTTATTTCTCCTTCACTTATGAAACTTAGTTTGGCTGGATATGAAATTCTGGGTTGAAAATTCTTTTCTTTAAGAATGTTGAATATTGGTCCCCATTCTCTTCTGGCTTGTAGAGTTTCTGCCGAGAGATCTGCTGTTAGTCTGATGGGCTTCCCTTTGTGGGTAACCCGACCTTTCTCTCTTGCTGGCCTTAGGATTTTTTCCTTCATTTCAACTTTGGTGAATCTGGCAATTATGTGTCTTGGAGTTGCTGTTCTGGAGGAGTATCTTTGTGGCATTCTCTGTATATCCTGAATTTGAATGTTGGCCTGCCCTACTAGGTTGGGGAAGTTCTCCTGGATGATATCCTGAAGAGTGTTTTCCAACTTGGTTCCATTTTCCCCCTCACTTTCAGGCACCCCAATCAGACGTAGATTTGGTCTTTTTACATAATCCCATACTTCTTGCAGGCTTTGTTCATTTCTTTTTCTTCTTTTTTCTTTTGGTTTCCCTTCTCACGTCGTTTCATTCATTTGATCCTCAATCGCTGATACTCTTTCCTCCAGTTGATCGAGTCGGTTACTGAAGCTTGTGCATTTGTCACCTATTTCTCGTGTCATGGTTTTCATCTCTGTCATTTCGTTTATGACCTTCTCTGCATTAATTAGTCTAGCTGTCAATTCTTCCACTCTTTTTTCAAGATTTTTAGTTTCTTTGTGCTGGGTATGTAATTCCTCCTTTAGCTCTGAGAAGTTTGATGGACTGAAGCCTTCTTCTCTCATCTCATCAAAGTCATTCTCTGACCAGCTTTGATCCGTTGCTGGCAATGGGCTGCGCTCCTTTGTAGGGGGAGATGCGCTCTTATTTTTTGAATTTCCAGCTTTTCTGCCCTGCTTTTTCCCCATCTTCGTGGTTTTATCTGCCTCTGGTCTTTGATGATGGTGACGTACTGATGGGGTTTTGGTATAGATGTCCTTCCTGTTTGATAGTTTTCCTTCTGACAACCAGAAGGACTGTCTGTTGGTCTGTTGGAGATTGCTTGAGGTCCACTCCAGACCCTGTTTGCCTGGGTATCAGCAGCAGAGGTTGCAGAAGATAGAATATTGCTGAACAGCGAGTGTACCTCTCTGATTCTTACTTTGGAAGCTTCCTCTCAGGGGTGTACTCCACCCTGTGAGGTGTGGGGTATCAGACTGCCCCTAGTGGGGGATGTCTCTCAGTTAGGCTACTCAGGGGTCAGGGACCCACTTGAGCAGGCAGTCTGTCCGTTCTCAGATCTCAACCTCCATGTTGGGAGATCCACTGCTCTCTTCCATGCTGTCAGACAGAGTTGTTTGCATCTGCAAAGTTCCTGCTGCTTTTTTTGTTGTTGTTGTTTAGCTGTGCCCTGTCCCCAGAGGTGGAGTCTGCAGAGTCAGGCAGGTTTCCTTGAGCTGCTGTGAGCTCCACCCAGTTGGAGCTTCCCAGCAGCTTTGTTTACCTACTTAAGCCTCAGCAATGGTGGGCGCCCCTCCCCCAGCCTCGCTGCTGCCTTGCGGTTAGATCGCAGACTGCTGTGTTAGCAATGAAGGAGGCTCTGTGGGCGTGGGACCCTCCCTGCCAGGTGTGGGATATATTCTCCTGGTGTGCCCATTTGCTTAAAGTGCAGTATTGGGGTGGGAATTACCCAATTTTCCAGGTGTTGTGTGTCTCAGTTCCCATAGCTAGGAAAAGGGATTCTGTTCCCCCTTGTGCTTCCCAGGTGAGATGATGCCTTGCCCTGCTTCAGCTCTTGCTGGTCGGGCTGCAGCAGCTGACCAGCACCGATTGTCCGGCACTCCCTAGTGAGATGACCCCAGTACCTCAGTTGAAAATGCAGAAATCACCAGTCTTCTGTGTCGCTCACGTTGGGAGTTGGAGACTGGAGCTCTTCCTATTAGGCCATCTTGCTCCACCCTTACTCATATTTTATTTGGGAACTTTCAAATAGAAATCCATGATGGATATTTATACTGTTCTTGCATCTACTTTATGCTAGAGCTTGTGCTATATGCTTTATAATTGAATTTGAGAAAAACAACAACATGCCAACTGTATGGATGATCTTTGTATGAGGAGATGCAATTTAAAAAGCTGCCAGGAAAAAGGGTACAATATGTAAAAGTGAGTATTGATAATGCACACATTTTTGTTTTGTGTTTTATATTTAAATTCATAATTAATTTGAGTTATTTTTTGTGAGTAATGGTAAAGTCTGTATCCAGGTTCTTATTTATTCATCTATCATTTGTATATAGACATTCAATTCTCTCAGGATTCTTTGTTTGAAAGACAATCATATTTTCATTGCAAAGCCTTTGTGACTTTGTCAGTGGTCACTGACTATATTTGCATGGGTGCATTTTTGAGCTCTCTATTCTGTTACATTTATGTATGTGTCTATTCTTTCTCTAATGTCATACTTTTTTGTTATTTATATTTGTAGAAAATCTTAAACTCAAATAATGCTAGCCCTCCACCTTTCTCTTCTTCTTTACTATTCTGTATTTTTATTTTTATTTATTTATTTTTTGCTTATTTTAGGTCTTTCTTCATTCAATATAAATTTCTGAGTTATTGTGTTTGTAACTATGAAATAGTTCACTTGGGCTGTGATTGGAATTGTAAATTTAGATTGGGATTGAACCTATAGCTTAAATGTTAAATTTAGACCATTTAATAAATATTGAGTCTTCCAATCCTTGAACATGGAATAGCTCTCCATTTATTTATCTCTTTAATTACATATGTCAGTATTTTATAATTTTCTACATAGAATTCCAGTGCTTATTTTGTTATAATTGTGTTTTATTTTTGAGTAATTTTGAAATTGGCATTTCTTTAAAATTTTAATTATTCATAGATGATAAGTAAGCAATCTGCATTTATATATTGAACATATTTAATATTTCTATCATTGCTTCCTACCCTTATATTGTTTAACAATCTAAGAATATTCATTGTATATTTTTTGGATATTTTATATAGACAAAGATTTTATCTATGAATAGAGAGCTGTATTTATTTCTTTCGAATCTATAGATATTTAAGTTCGTTTTCTTGTCTCTGTCCTATTGACTGATTTAGATTTCCATTTAGAGATTGAATAACAGAGTATATATTTTACCTTGTTTTGGGATAGAGGGAAAGCATTGATTTTTTTACCAACACTAGAATTTTGATGATGTTCTTTGATGATCTACTTTTCTGATGTTCATAGATTCTGAGTGTTTCTATCATGAGCCATTTATGAATTTTGTCACATGCTTTTTCTGTATCACTTAATATGATCATGATTTGTCATCTTTCACATTTTAATGCCATAGATTATATTTTCTGATTTTAGATTTTAAATTTTTAAAATTTTAATTTTCATGTGTACATAGTGGTGTATATATTTATGGGGTATATGAGATGTTTTAATACAGGCACCCAATCTGAAATAATATATTGCTTTATTTTTAAATTTTGATCCAGATTTCTATACTAACTTGAACATAATTTATAATTATTTTTATACTTTTTTTTTTTTTTTTTTTTTTTTTTTTTTGAGATGGAGTCTCACTCTGTCGTCCAGGCTGGAGTGCAGTGGCACGATCTCGGCTCACTGCAAGCTCTGCCTCCCGGGTTCACGCCATTCTGCCTCAGCCTCCGGAGTGGCTGGGACTACAGGCGTCCGCCACCACGCCCGGCTAATTTTTTCTATTTTTAGTAGAGACGGGGTTTCACCGTGTTAGCCAGGATGGTCTCGATCTCCTGACCTCTTGATCTGCCCGTCTCGGCCTCCCAAAGTGCTGGGATTACAGGCGTGAGCCACCGCGCCCAGACTTTTTATACTTTTTAAAATTAAATTCCAAATACTTGTTTAGGATTTTGGCTCCTATATTTGTGAGAGATAATGGTCTGTAGTTTTTCTTTCTTGCAAAGTTTTTATCTGACTTCAGTATAAGGACAATGCTGCCTCATAGAATGAGTTAGAAAGTGTTTTCCTCTGCTATTATTTTGTGGAAGAAATGTTGAATAATATATATTACTTCTCATGTAATGTTTGGTAGAATTTACTAGTGAAACCATCTGAATTTTATGTTTTATTTTTGCAAGGTTATTAATTTATTTTCTTTATTACCTCTATTCTTGTTATCCTTTTGATCTTGTGTGACTTTTTATAGTTGGATGATTTAAAAAATTGTTTCATTTTATCTAGATTAATAAATGTGTGTGCCTAACATAGTTTATAGTGTTCATTATCATCCTTTAATATCAACAGGATCAGTAATAATAACCTCTCTTTCATTTCTGATATTGATCATTTGTGTCATGTATTTTGCTATTGTTTTCAGTCATTCTAAAATATAACCTTTTTAATTGATTTTCTAAAGTAAACAGCTTTTATTTTATTGATTTTTATATTATTTCCATGTTTCAATTATCGTTGATTTCTACTCTAATTTTTATTATGTATTTTTTTCTGTTTGTGTTAGCAAAGAAATTTTCCTTCATCTGTAGTTTCCTAATGTGAAGACTTATGTTATTAATGTAATTTTAAAATTTCATCAGTCTTAGTCTGCAAGACTAAGTTTTTCTAAATTAAACTCATTAACTTTATTAAGATTAACCTTGGCTTTTGTTTTTTTAGTCTATTTAAAACTTTAAACATTAATGTACTAGTCTTCATAATAACTTGAACATATTTGATAATCCTACATTTATGTTATTATTTATAATAATAATAAAACAACTTAATAGAATACTGTCAAAGAATGACTACCATTAAATATTACAGGCAAAGTTTATACAGGTCAAATCGTTAATTATATGTGTTGAAAGGTTGAAATCTAGTTAATTGTACAAACTAGTTGATTGTACAATTTCTAGCTTGGGATTCTTCTTTCTATACACAAACAACTTTGTAATCAATAATCTTGTCTAAAATGAAATAAATATTATTTTGGTATAACGTTCTTTAAAGAACAAGTTATAGCTTATTTATTGTTTCTCTCTTCTAAGTACTCACAAAATTTTACATTTGTTCAATTTTTTAAGCCACTCAACACAATGTATTCACTACCTACTATGTGTGAAATCCTACTGTTGGTATAAATGAGGTTTCTATTATCATGTCCTTTATCTTCTAAAGTGAAGGTATAAGTCAAAATCGTTTAACCCTAATAAGCTCACCCTCAATTGTTTATATGAGGAATATTTATATTTATTTGGCAAAATGTATTGGTCTGCAGGCTTTCTTTTCCTGATAATATATTTCTTACTATAAAATAAACTCTTACATTTGGTACATTACTTATAACTCTTCATTATCTAGATTAATTTCACATCTCCCCAACCAGGAAGGACATAGATTTTTTCCATAAAAAAAAGACAAATCATAGTATGTATGTAAGTCTTTAAGTAGTTGTACATTGGAGTATTCATTAATCATATTTTATATTATACATAATGAAACACACCCTGCCAATGATTGGTGACCAAATAGATATGAAGATAAGGAAACAGAGCACCAGACATCTCTCTGTCTCTTTACATCCCTCTTTCTTTCTTTCATATGACATTTGAAATGTAGAAATTCATATTAAATAGTTGAAAAATGTCTTTTTGTCTTTCTGTGTAATCCATATTTGTTTTTGTATCAGTTACCTGCCTATAACAAAGTATTGTTGGTTTGGACTAATTTTATTTTTATTAGTATGATCATTGTTATTGTTGCTCTTGACCCTGAAGAGCTTTTTATGTGTCCATCAATGCTCACTTTATTCGTTAGACTAATCAACTGTATGATTGTCAACTAAGTACAGAAATTTTAGACAGATATTTTACTCATCTGTTTAGCTGGATATATTCTGAAAAAGAACGCTGAAAACAGCTGCAGTCCTAAAAAGATATCCCAGTGCAGTGAAGTTTAACTGCAATTGTTGCATGCCTGTAAATTTGCCTGTAACTGACTGAGGAATAAATAATGGTCTTTAAAAAGTTTCTAATAAAATTATTCTGAAGCCCCATGGTTAGAGTTTCTAGACAAATTGGATTGTATTTCAGTCTAAAAGAAATTATTATTATTTTTGAGATGCAGTTTCTCTCCTGTTGCCCAGGCTGAAGTGCAATGACTCGCTCTTGGCTCATTGCAACCTCTGCCTCCTGATTTCAAGTGATTCTCCTGCCTCAGCCTCTCAAGTAGCTGGGATTACAGGCATGAGCTACCACATCCAGCAAATTTTTGTATTTTGAGTAGAGATGAGGTTTCACCATGTTGGCCAGGCTGGTCTCAAACTCCTGACCTCAGGTGGTCCACCCACCTCAACCTCCCAAAGTGCTGGGATTATAGGTGTGAGCCACAGCACCTGGCCAATTATTTTCCTTTATGATTCTTAAAGCCACATGCTACTGTAGTTGCTTATTTATTTGGCTTTTTCTTTCTTTTAGAAAATAACATGCCATTCTTTGCTAATGTAAAGTAGCCACTGAGTATATATTCAATCTATAATTATGCTCTTTTATTAATTTTGCTGATGATTCTTGTTTAGTTTTGCTTCCTATTGCATAATAACTTGGGGAGGCATACCCTTCAGAGCAATGAATGTATAGAGTAGCATGAAATGGTGGAGGTTGTTAGGTGAACATTTGAACTCAGATTACAATTGTGTGGGAACAGGAAGACAAGTATAATCTGGTGTGATGTTTAGCAATGACATGGCTGTCAGAAAAGTCAAACTCTTTGAGAAGGGCCAAGGGTAAATGAGAGAGTATTATCCACAATATTTGCTGTAGGAAAAAATAGAGAATGAAATTTTATGAGAAAAAATGGTAATAAAAGAAAGAAATAGGCTACCTTATGAGAAGAATGAAAATATCTATTGTCTAAAATTTTATAACAATCAATCATAATCAGAGAGACATTTTCTGCTGTCACGAAATTAGAAGCACCTGCTGCTGCTGATAGTAACAATTCTTGACCCTAATATGTCAAATAGATTTTTCAAACATTGAAAATTACTGTTATCATGGAGAACTGCAACTGCCCATGAATGAAAATAACTTTTTTTATAATGTTAAGAACAGTTTAAAGTGTTGCTTTTCAATATGTTACCATCTCCAAAGACAATTACTTATGTCTCACTGATAAAGTTTGCCGTGCAATCTAATAATTTTTACTGTATGAGAAAAATTAATCTAGTCAATAATCTATAGTTGGGTAATTGGTTTTCAATTATGTATTGTTTTCAATGTTTCAATTTTCTATCATTTATATAAGATAGTGTATCCATTACCATTGAAATGACTTAGGTAGCATTTCAAATGAAATAGCTTTGATTAATTAGATACAAATTATATTTAAAAAAACACTAAATAATATGAGGTCAAAAGTATAACATTTAGATAAGATAAAATGGTTAAAATATACACGATTATAAACCATTATATTTAGTGGAGCCCTATGTTAAAGTTAATATTTTTCTTCTTATTTTTTGCAACACAACATGCAAAAAGGGTATGTTTAAAAAATTAGTTTCTTTTTTCTATTTTAATTGAAGATGGTAAAAAATTTGAAAGATGACAAATAGCACAATTGAATAATCACATCTATCAATGTAAGTCATTTATTTCTAGTTTATTCATTCAATAGAAATGTATCGAGCAACTAATGTGTTACTGGCAGATATGGCACTGAATAAATCTGAAAAAAATCTCTGCCCTTATGGGTCTTGCATAATTTTATTATTACATATAATTATACATTAAGTAGTTATGTTTTACATTAAATATTATTATTATTATTATTTCTTTGCCAGAGACATATTTGACATTATATTGTAAAATCTATGACACATAGTATTATAATATTTCATCACTCCAAAATATTCTATACCTCAATTGTGACACTGGTTACATGAATGTGTATACTTGCCAAAAGGCATTAAATGACATGGTTAAAACTTACAATTAAACTTAATTATTAGAACTGTGAAATTAAAATTACATTTAAAGTAGTAAATTACAACTCAGTAGTGTAGTTTCATAAATGCTGGATGAAAATATTTTTAATTACTTATATACAATAGTAACTACTTACACACACATATCTAAATTTCACATATACATATATATTTACACATACATGTATTTTTACATACATATATAGAAATTATATATATAGAGAGAGAAAAAAATTAAAAAAGAGAGTGAGGAAATATATTTTGATAACATTTGGGAATTACAGGTTAAAATATATTTGTTGTATATATCTTAAGGTTTTCACTTTTCTTTAAAACAAACTTATTTTATCTCTGTACACCCTTCAGATTCCCATTATGACTTTACTGAGGTTATTAACAGACAACATAGGAAAGGCCTCACATGAACTTTGAATGATTTCTATAAAAACAAAATTCTATTGTCTTACTAGGGTTATATTTACCTTTCATTAGGTCTTTCATGTTTAGGAATATTTTATAAAATATTTTTGCAAAGAATTTAAGAAAAATAATTTTTCTACCTATTAGATACTCATTAAGCTCTCAGTGATTTGTTTAAAAAAAACAAAAAGGGACATATCTTAACTGTGATTAATGACAGAACCATTTCAAAAGAAAATTTATAGCTGAAGCCTCTCAGAGTAGCTAAGTCTGTGCCACAAATTATAAATGATGGGGATTAAGAGTGATCAAGGCAGAGAAGAAGCAATACAGAAGCTGTTGACCTGACTCCTTTTCACTGATTCAAATAAACCGGTATTGACCCAGAAACAGAATTATCAGCATTAACCTGAGATAAGAATGACTCAAATGTCACACTACTAACAAATAAAATAAGAAGGAAAACCTATATCTATTCTTTTCTTAAGATTATTTTAAAAAGTAACACAAGGCCTTATGTTATAATTACATAAAAGAGAAGGCAGGACTATGTCGTGTCACATTAGAAAATAGACAAGAAAATCAGTATGGATTACTGAGAACAGGCTTTCCAAAACATGAATAATTATATTTTTAGTAATATCAATTTCTTATGCTGGCTCTGTTTCTATAAATTACCCATTGTCTCTTTTTTAGTCCGTTTATTTCTACTTCTCACTCCCTCTTCCTTATCTCATTAAATATTAACTTGTACTTCAGAATGTAGATCATCTCTTTTCTCCTCCAGGAAGCCTTCCTTGCTTCATTCAACCTCCAGCTTGTGCCTGGATACCCTTTCATCCTGTTTGTGCCCATGACACACTGTGCACATTTTTTGCCCAATATACTTTTCATATGGTATCGGAGTTGTCTCTTTACTGATCTGTGTCCCTCAGTAGCAGAGAACTCCTTAATTAAGGTATTTTTCAAAAAGCAACTTCCAGAATGCCTTCCCTCTTATTTTCTTTCTTTCTTTTCTTTTTTTTTTTTTTTCTTTTTTTGAGACGGAGTCTCGCTCTGTTGCCCAGGCTGGAGTGCAGTGACGCAATCTTGGCTCACTGCAAGCTCTGCCTCCTGGGTTCACGCCATTCTCCCGCCTCAGCCTCCCAAGTAGAGGGGACTACAGGTGACCGCCACCACGCCCGGCTAATTTTTTTTTTTTTTTTTTTTTTTTTTTTTAGTAGAGACGGGGTTTCACCGTGTTAGCCAGGATGGTCTCGATCTGCTGACCTCGTGATCCGCCCGTCTCGGCCTCCTAAAGTGTTGAGATTACAGGCGTGAGGGACCGCGACCGGCCCCCTCTTATTTTCTAAATAACATATTCTTTATATCACTTTTAGGCGCGTTGCAATTTGTTTTCATTTATTTACATTATAGAGTATGATCAATTGTGGAAGTCTGTCATGTTTCTTCCATTTGCAGTGCTTCACACAGTGTCCGGCACACAGTACACATTTCAATATTTGTTGAATGAATGTGCAAATGAATGAGTACACAGTAACTTTCTTATCATCACATGTCCAGCGACACCTTTTTATCTAACACATAATAGCTATCTTAATCGTAAAAAGACTTGCGTGAAGTATTAGAAACAAGAAAATTAAAAATTATTTTTGTTTGTTTGTTTTTAATTCCCCTGCCTCAGCCTGCCCAGTAGCTGGGACTGCAGGTGTGCTCCACCATGCCCAGCTAATTTTTTGTACTTACAGTAGAGATGGGTTACACCATGTTGGCTAGGTTGGCCTTGAACTTCTGACGTCAAGTCATCTGCCTGCCATGGCCTTCTAAAGTGCTGGGATTACGGCATAAGTCGCCATGCCTGGCCGGAAATTATTGTTAATATATAATTACATACTTGAGTATGTACTTGAGTTACATACTTGAGTATGTAAATTATGAGATGGTATATCAATAGAGGCAGAGAATAAGCTGATACCTAAACCCTGGGTTATATAGTATATACTATATTTTCATCTAATTTTATTTACCAATCAACATCCTAATGTCTGATTTCTCCATTACAAAATGGACTCAGTTTTACAGTTGTCTTCTAAAAAATCATAGAGAATAGCAACTATGTAAAATATTAACACACTTTATAAAACATTTATTCCAACCCTATTGTATTAAAATGAGTAAATTTAGACTTCCTGTGATAGGCAATAGCTACCACTTATATAGTACATCTGAGCTGTTAAAAATTGTTTGTAGATTGCCTTATCATGTGGGTTTCACATATAATCTTAGAGAAAAACCAAAGGACCTGACCAAAGTACCATCTATACATGAGCAGATATTTGAGATGTTTTCTACCTTTTGCTATTTAAATATATTTGAAATGATTATTTCTGAACAAATTTCTCTGATGAATTTCTAGATCTCCTTCGGCTATTTTAGAAATAAAATTAAATTATAAAAAATAAAGTTTTTGAAATCGTTCATAGTCTTGCCCTTTATGGATTAATCTATTAACATTGTAGGTTTTGAATCATAAAATATCATTAATAGAACAAAATAGAACATGATCTTTAATTGTTTCAACATTATTTGTCTTTTACATACTTTCAGATAAATACAATATTCATTTTACATTTCCATTGAAGCCGATATATTTGCATGGTAACTGAAGTATAATATGAAATTTTCTACTTCTTTAAGATCTTCCTGCATAAATAAGTTATACTGATAATGGGGACTACAAAGCAACATTTTAAAAATATGTGATAAACACATAAAAAGTGTCATACAAGGTCTCTTTAAGTACTTTCAAGAGTGAATATGCATATATATTTTTTAAAATTTCTACATAGATTTTTTTATTTTTTTACAAAATTTTAATTGCAGATATTTTAAATTTAATAAGTACTTTCACTGACATCATTACTAATGACTACTTCATACCTTCACAAGAACCCATCTTAAATCAGATAATGACTTTCATATTGCTAAACTGAATGAAAACCAGAGTACATACACCAAATTGCAACAGCATTTTTCAGTAAGTTATGGAATTTTGATTTACTTGTTTCCTTTATATTTTCTTTTTTCAATATTGAAAATATTGACAATGTAATCAAAGTAATTTTAAACATATTTCATTTATATTTTTATGTAAAACAAATATATATTAAAATGTAACTATAAATTTTAGTGAAAGGGCTAGGATTCAGTTTTGGAATTAAAGTGGCTAAATTTTAATAAGGAAAATATTTTTCAAAGCATGTGACACAAAGCTCTTGAATTAAAATGACTGAGGATGAGTGAAACAGAGCATAGAATAAATCTTCTCAAACGAAAAAGCAGCACTCTGGAGGATTACTGCCATGCTCTATTTCTTTCAGTTTGTTCCTGTGGTCTATCATTGTAATACAGACATAGTCGGTAGTTGGTCTTAAAAGAATTGGTTAAAATGTCTCACTGGAAGAAAAACGCATATAAAAATTGAATAATTTCTAACTATTTATTGGTCTCAAATGCTCAAAATTTCAGAATTTGAATATGCTGAACGGAAATGAAAGGTATATTCTATACATGCTAATAATTTACATGGTTTATACAAGTAAAATATTTAGATCAACAAAAATTTTATATGCCTGAAATAAAATCCACAACCTTTGAATAAAAGAGCAAACATCTAATATCATCTTTTATGCATGTATATAGCATTAAAATACATGTTTATAGAATTAGCATGTTGAGGAATGGATCATGTTATGAAAAAAAATATGGTGGATGAAATGGTCAAAATGTTAAAATGTGTAATATTAGGTTGGTGCAAAAGTAATTGTGTTTATTGGCATTGAAAGTAATGGCAATGCTTCAGTTTCTCCTCCTCATCTAACTGCCATATTCCTAAAAAATTACCAAAAGGCAAGCTAAAGTGGAATTATAGTCAGGGTTCAGCCTATTTTGTAAATACTTACTATTTTTTTTTTTTTTTTTTTTTTTTTGTAAACTACTCCCTTATTTCCTTCAGTGACATTTCAGCTTCCCCGTGCAATTGTGACATTTTCTGACATATTCAGAGATAATATGACTGATTCCCAATTGGAGAGTTTGTCTCTATGCTATTTGAAGAGCACAGTGATATTGATCTGTCCAGATACTAGTAACCACTTCTACCTAGTAACAAACATTTACCTAGACAACTTACAAATTTAGATACAAAGTACTTAAATAATCATCCATATATACACATTTATAAGCCACTATCTTACAGACATTACAGTTCACTTCATCTAATGTGAACTTATTGTTTCAAAGGTGCAATATCAAAGTACTAATGCCCTTATTTGCTGAAATGCAAAGCGACAGTTCTATGAATCCTTCCAACCTTGTTAAAACATTTAAAAAGTCTGTAACCAGTAACCATGGAGACTGTTATCTCCACAGGAACAATCCTCTCAAATTAGCTGTGAAAGGAGGTCAACTAGAGGATTGTAATTTCCTTTTTGTTTTACCTTTCTAGGTTGCAGACACAAACACAAGACAAATTATATTTTAACAATTAAAGATAATGTTAATTGCTCAGAAATATATATTGCCCTAAATATTGAATCTTCAACTAAAATTTTCAGGAAAACTTCAGTAACATTGATATAGTCCAAGTGAACTCTTATGTATTTCATATGGTGATTCATACTGTTAATTTCCATATACTTGGAACCAAGGCAATATAAAGCCAAATCCATGTTAAATCAGTATATGGGATTAAAAAATGTTTATCAAGGATCAGTACTTAAGTGCCTTAATTAAAAGTTATCTAATTTTTTCCCATGAATAACTACATATCCAATGTTTGAAATAATTTTTAATTTTTAGAATACTGTGTAGCATAATTTTAAACTAATATTAACAATAATGATTGTATTAATAAACAGTATTTAAGTCAGACTATAATCTAATTAGAAAATTTCTGCCTAAAATATTTTAAAGGTTCATGCTTGAAATCTAGCAACAAATACTGAATTACAATAAGCCACAAGATAATAAAATCATCACAGATCCAAATATATACAGATATTGGTTAAAAATGGCAGGTCTGTGCAAGATTAAATCTTAAAACCATATGCTTTATTAACAGCAGATGTGACATTTAACAATTGTGCTCTAAGTAGCTTCAAAACACACACTAATTCCCCTTTTAAACCACTATATCCATTAACATGGAGATAAACTGGTGCCCAAGGTCTCTTCCATTTTCCAAATAATTGTTTGAAGTGCCGACAACTCTATTTGCTCTAAATATTTTCATTCTTCCCTCACCCAAGCAAAGTGCAATTTTACTTTATAATTCTTTAAATTTCAGGTGCCCAGGGTTAAATATGTTGGAAAACAGCAGTCTTCTCTTATGCGTGGGGGATACATTTTAAAACCCCAGTGGACACCTGAAACAAGTATAATGTGGAACCTTATATGTACTATGTTTTTATTCTTATATATATGTGCTTGTGGTAGAGTTGAATTTAAAATTAGACACAGTAAGAGATAAACAACCACAATAATAAAATAAAATAATTATAACAAAATACTGTAATAAAAGGTATTTAAAATGTAACTTATTTATTTCTGAAATTTTTTACCTAATAATTTCGCACTATGATTGACCATGCATAACTGAAATCACAGTAAGTGAAAACATAGATAAGGGCTGCCCATGATATTAATATAGAAGAATGTACAATATGTATCATGAAAAAAATCATAGAAGCTCAAGCAATAAAATATTAAGTTGTAATATTTTAAGACAATACAGAGCCTAATCAGCAAAAAAAATCTATGCTCCTACCTTTAGACCTTATGTGTGTTTGTGTGTTTGTGCTATTTGAAGATTCAGTAGATGATAGATCAATCACACACAGTCAAACTACTAAAATAAAATATACTTCTAAAACAATAGCATTACAACAATCTAGCTGTTTTTATTAAAATATTTAATTATCAAACATATGAAAGCATAACACATGTGCAGACACACATATGCATGCACACATAGGGAAAAGACTTTAAAGCACATAATAAAAAGAGGTAACAAAGATCTGAGGATAATGGATACACTTGATCCTAGATTAAACAGGTGATCTAAAGTGAGGATTAGATTCAAGCTGAATTTCTTATTGAAACTGAAAGACCATTTAATAAGAAACATGCAGCAGATGTAAATGTATAAGCATGCCAAAATAAATAAAATTTAATTTGTTCCTGAAGCTAAAATTTCAGATTGATTTATTATTTTACAAAATAAAACTATTTATCTCCATAAATGTGTATGTGTTGAGTTCCTGTTCAGTGGAGCAACAATTTAAAATGGGCTAAAGATTCTAACCTATGGATTCTGAGCATTAAGTTAATTTCAAATAATAACAAACATCTAAGGGTTAGCATTTGGTGGAGGATATGAGTATACAGTGGTAAAATTGGGGTTTTCTTGTGGTGATGGAAATTCTGTTTCCTGATTGTTATGGTGGTCACACAGATCAACATGTGTGATAAAATTAAAGAACTATACTAAAAAATAAAAAATGAAGTGTAAGTAAGTGAATGTAAAACTGTTGAAATATAAATATGATTTAATTAATCCATTATATTGCCAGTGTACATTTCTTGGTTTTGACAATGTAGTATAATTAGGCAAGACGTTCTAATTGGAGAAATTCGAGTAATTGATACATGAGGTTCTCTGTACTACTTTTTGTACCTTATGTGACTGTAAAGTTTTTTTTATGATTTCTTTATATTTTAAACTGTTATTTATGTTCAGGAGTACATGTGAAGATTTGTTATATAGGTAAATTCATGTCACATGGGTTTGTTGCACACATTATTTCATCACCCAAGAATTAAGCCCAGTACCCAATAGTTATCTTTGCTTCTCTCCCTTTTCCCAACCTCTACCTTCAACCCTCCAGGAGACCCCAGTGTCTGTTGTTTCCTTCTTTGTGTTCATGAATTCTCATCGCTTAGCTCCCACTTACATGTCAAAATGTCACACATAAGTCTTCTTTTTAAAGGTGTCTGTTCATGTCCTTTGCTAACTTTTTTAAGGGCTGTTTTTTTTTTTTTTTTCTTGTAAATTTGTTGAAGTTCCTTATAGATGTTGGATAGTGGACTTTTATTAGATGCATAGTTTGCATAATGTATCTTACATTCTGTAGGGTGTCTGTTCATTCTGTTGATAATTTCTTTTGCTGTGCAGAAGCTCTTTACTTTAATTAGATCCCATTTGTCACTTTTTGCTTTACTTGCAATTGCTTTTTGTGACTTCATCATGAAATCCTTGCTCTTGCCAATATTCTGAGTGGTATTGTCTACTTTGTCTTCCAGGGTTGTCATAGTTCTGGGTTTTGTCTAGATTACCTGTCCAATGCTAAATGTGGAGTGTTAAATCCCCAGATATTATTGCATTTGCATCTATTTCTGTCTTTAATAATAGTTTTAATTATATATATTATAAATGTATAATATATAACATATAAATGTATAAAAATATATTTGCATGCTCTAACATTGAGTACATATATTTATAATTGTTATATTATTTCAGTGGGATAATGTATTTATCATTATAAAATGACCTTCATTTCTCTTTCTGCAGCTTTTGTCTTGGAATCCATTTTATATAAGTATGACTACACCTATTTTTTTTTTTTTGCTTTCTATTTGAATAGAATATACTTTTTTCCTTTTTTCACTTTCAGTCTATGTGTGACTTTATAGGTGTAGTGATATTCTTGTGGACAGCTTATAGTTGGGTATTTTTAAAAAATCAGTTCAATAACTCTATGACTCAATTACTGGATAATTTAGTACATTTAAATGTAATAATATTATTGATAGGTAAGGACTTAATTGTGGCATTTTGTTATTTTTTATTATTTTGTTGGTTTTGTCTTATTTTCTTCCTTTCTGTATTCCTATTGGTAAAAGTTATTTTCTCCTATAGTATGTTTTAATTTTTTTATTTTTACTGTTTGTGTAACTGTTATGGGTTTTTCCTTTGTAGTTAACCTGAGTCTTGCTTGCAAGCAACATTTTAGAGCCAATTATTTTAAACTGCTAACAACTTAATACTAATTACAGAGGAAAAAAACAAAAACAACGAGCAGAGAGAACACTAAAAACCTTCACGCTTTAAGTGTATTTCCCATGCTTTGTGACTTTTAATTGTCTCTGCTTTTTTTTTGTATATAATCTATCTGTTAAAAAGTTGTTTTAGTTGGAAGCTGAGGCAGGAGAATCGCTAAAACCCAGGAGGCAGAAGTTGCAGTGAGCCGAGATCACGACACTGCACCCCAGCCTGGGTGAGAGAGCGAGACTCAGTTTCAAAAAAAGAAAAAAAAAAAAAAAGAAGAAGAAGAAGTTGTTTTTGTTATTATTTGGGTATTTTTTAAGTTTTCCTTAAGAAATATGAGTGGTTTTCACACCATGATTACAGTGTTAGAGTATTCTACATTTGCCTGTGTACTTACTATTATGGGTAAGTTTTATACTGTCAGATGATTTCTTCTTGCTAGTTAACTTCCTTTTAGTTTAGATTGAAGAACTTCCTTTAGCATTTTTTTTATAAAATAGGTCTGATGTTGACAAAATATCCTATTTTTTGTTTGGGAGAATCTATATGTCTTCTTCATGTTTGAAGGATAATTTTTTCTAGATACTTCAAAAAAAAAAAAAAAAAACTTTTTTTTTCTTCTTCCCACTCTCACCTGACTTGTAAGGTTTCTATTGAGAAGTATGTTGCCAGATCCCAGATGTTTGAGAGCTCTTTTGTATGTTATTATTTCTTTTTTTTTTTTTTTCTGCTTTTAGGATCTTTTCTTTATCTTTGACCTTTGGGAATATGATTTTTAAGTACCTTTAGGTAGTTGAATCTTTTCTGTCTTTCTTTTCTTGACTATTTTGTATCTGAATATTGATTTCTTTATTTAGGCTTGGAAATTTCTCTGTTATTATTTCTATGAGTAAATTTTCTACCAAGTATCTCTCTCTACCTCCTCTTTATAGCCACTAACTCTTAAATTTGCTCTTTTGAAGCTATTTTCTAGATCTTGTCGTAAGCTTCACTTTTTTTATTTTTTATTTTTTCTCTTCTGTGTATTTTTATATAGCTTGTCTTCAGGATCATTAATTCTTTCTTTTGCTTGATGAATTCTGCTATTGAGAGACTCTGATGCATATTTCAGTTTGTCAGTTGAATATTTTAGCTCCAGAATTTTTACTTTATGTTTACAGTGCCAATCTCTTGTTTCTGATAGAATTTTGAATTTCTTCTATTTTTTTTTTCTTGGAGTTTGTTGAACTTCCTCAAAACTCACCTTGATAAAGTTAAAAGATCATACCAAAATACGATTAAACCATACATCAATAACATAAAGATAGCTGGAAAACTTCTAAATATTTGTAAATTAGAAGACATACATACTTCAAACTAACACATATATCAAAACGAAGTCTAAAGAGAAATTACTGAAAATATATTTTGAACAGACTGAATATGAAATGCAACATATCCAAATTTGTCTGATGCAGGGAAACCAATATTTAAATAACAGTTCATAGCATTTAATTAATAATCAAAATGAAATTTGATTATTTTGTATAAAATTATTATGGCATAATTTTGTATAAAATTATTATGGCAAGTAGAGTGGAAATAGACTAGGGAAATGTCATGTGATTATGACACAGTATCAACTTGAATCTGATAATTATAATTTTAAGGCATGTTTCTTAAGCATAGTCTCCTGTATATTAATTACAACAGCCTACTTGCAGCTTCAGGGCTTCAGACAATGAACAGACAGCATTGGATTAAACGACATTTGTGCCAGAAAAATAAAGTATTTGTTTCATTGAATTAATTTATTAGTGTAAATTAATTTTACCAAACTGTATAAAATGTCTGAATATAAAATACTAAACTGTAGAAAATATCTGAGATCATATTTGCTCTATCACGATATGTAGAATATAGAATATTAGTGAAACAATACAAATAGAAGATAGTGTAGTGTGCTGTGGTGGCTAAGGAGGCAGTAGATATCAGTTATGTGTACACACTGGAAGTCTAGAATAAATTCTAGGTTCAAAACATTCTGAGAACATGGATACTTTACTTAAATTCCCTAAGTCTTAGTTTCTTTAGTTCTTTATTTTAATTATAAGTTTGGTGCAGTAATTTAATGAGATAACATACGTGAAATATTTCATAATGTGTTTGCCGAGATTAAATGATCCATTACTTATAGTTTATTATGATTAGGATTATTTCCCCATAAACAATACCATTTGTTCTGCTCACTAGCCATTTTTCTTAAATCATTGCCATATATTCTTCCAATCACCACTTATCTTCATGAGAGAATTGCATTGATTAACATTTCACCCATGATTTGATGATATACCACTAGCTGCCCCTTGCTCTTTTGACATTTCTAGCTCAATCCATCCTGGAGGAATTCAAATGTTATATCTTAATTGAGTAATAAAGGTTAGAGGACTCTTTCCTGACTCGGCCATCCTAAAACATAAAATGTCACTTAGAGAAATTAATTTCTCAACAAACACATCCAGGTATAATTCTTCTATACATCTTTAAATACACATATTTATTGCACAAGCTCAGTCATTTATTTCATCTTACACAGATTTTTCATGTTTGCACATGCAATAGGAAATTTACTTGCTTATTTTCAAACATAAATATTTTATAACATCATTACATTTTTCAAATAAATTTTAGCAGTTATTATTTATATCATGTAAATAAGTTAATTTATCTATAAGTTAATAAAACTATTTATAATAATCTACCAACTGACAGTGACATTTTATAGATTAGCCAAAGTGTATTGTGTTAACTCTAATTAAAGTTGTTTATCATATGAAGAATATTCTGAATAATTTAAATAATATTAGGCAAGTTACTGATTTAAAATGTTATTGATTTTTTAAGCAGCTGATGAGACTGGATAAATTTTATTTTATTTTATTTTATTTTTATTTAAAGAACATCTTTATTTGTAAGATCTGGTGCCCGGTGATCTTCCAGGGAATTTTATTCTAGCAGTTCTGCCCAAATCCAGCATCATTCCTAAGAATGCTGTTGCACATCATCTGCTCCTTGCTGAAGTGTACTATGAGTGGAACCAGGGTAACACTAGGCTCTAGCATTTGAAGTAGATATTGGCAAATGACTTTTTTTCAGAAAGGGAAAGAAAAAAAGCAATAGGAGGATGAAAAGGAGCAGGCAGATGCAGGTGAGTTTTATCCTCAATCAGTAAAACTAAGCCCCACAGGTCAGATAAGGACAGATAGACCTTTCACCCAATCCTCTCAAAAAATGAAAGTAGATTAAAGCAAGTATAACCACAAGGTCAGGAATGCGCATATTAGGTCAGGAATGCACATATTATTTCAGGGAAAATAGACATGATTCCCTACCCAAAAGATTTCCTACTGTTCCTTCCAGATTCTTGCAATAATTATTTTTTAGTGAAATATATAAGATCTTTTAAAATATTATGTTAGAAGTAGAAAAGTTTAACCTTGAAATGTCCCGTTTCTAAAGCATCCTGTTTTAAATAGAAAGAATAGGCGGTGGAAGATGCTGCTATCACTGGAAACCAAACATCATGTGCAATGGAAGAGATGTCACCTAGAAAACAATGGTGTGAGCTTCATTATCTCACTTCGATCTTGTTTATTTCATCTGTGTGTTAACAAAAATGAATTGTGATAGAGGAATTTCTGGTCCCACCCAACTGCATTGAGGGTCATCTTCATGAAAATCTGTCTATAAGCATCTCCAAAGTAATTAAACTATAATAAAGTGGCACCCTGGTGAAAATCTATAATGTTTACCAACTATTTTTGAGGGTACTTAAAATGCCTTATTAATTATGCAATTAAGAATGACAAGTCAGCCAGACTTGGTGGCTCACGCCTGTAATCCTAACACTTTGGGAGACTGAGGTGGGTGGATCACGAGGTCAGAAGTGTAAGACCAGCCTGGCCAACATGATTAAATTGTCTCTACTAAAAATACAAAAAAATAAAAATAAAAAATAACCGGGTACAGTGGCAGGAGCCTGTAATCCCAGCTACTCGGGAGGCTGAGGCAGGAGGATCACTTGAACCTGGGTGGCAGAGGTTTCAGTGAGCTGAGATAGAGCCACTACACTCCAGTCTGGGCAACAAAGTGAGACTTCACCTCACAAAAAAAAAAAAATTTCTTTAAAACTTTTTCTTCTAACATTTTGTTTCCTCTTTGATCTTGTGACTAGTGTTGATTTATAACCTTTTATTATGACAACATTTATAACTTAATTTTTGACCATTTCCTTAATATGGTACACTCATGCATAAATATAAGAGGTACAAAAATAGTTCTACTTTTTATGCTTCAAATTTGTGTTTCTCAAAACCCTTGACCTGATCAAAATTGCGTTTAACAAAGTTTTTAGATACTTATTATTTTGTTAGTATTCAGCTTAATTTACTTATCTATTGGTCTAACACGAATATGCCCAATACTCAAAATCCACAAAGTAAAATGTTCTTGTTTTACATAAGTGGATTTATTTCTCTCCTAGAATAGAATTTGTCATCTTATTTTAAAGACATTTTATTCTTAATGTCTGTGAAAAATAAGGTGTCTTCTTTATGGCCTTGTGGAATATAGCAGGAATCCCCAGTTTCTAACAGTCTTGCTTCCCTGTGTATTTTCGATAAAGTAGATTACTCTCATCTGTACATTTGCATTAATAACATTGCACATATAAGAAAACAAAAAATTTCACATTTTTGTGTTTCCAGTCTGAATATAGAACTTAACTTTTGAAATCTATCAAAAGATAGCCCATGGCTCAGTGATATTGCAGTTTGAAGGTACTCCTAGATGGTAGATTCCTCATGAAAATATGCAAATTCTTTCATTGTTTTGAATACAGCACATAGTATGTCACCTCTGTTTAGAACATGTCTTATATATAATGAGTGATCAGGAAATATTTGTAATGAGGTATTGAATAGATTGCAAGAACAAGTAAAACGTTAAAAATTGGCTACACTACTCTACATAGAGGAACCAATGTTATTTTAAAATATTTGTGTCTGTAACCGCTCATAAGTTAAACGGCACTAGGGAATTTTATTTTTTTTTTTAAAGGACCTGGCATGTTGGCTCATGCCTGTAATCCCAGCAAGGCCGGAGTGGGCATATCACCTGAGGTCAGGAATTCAAGACCAGCCTGGTCAACATGGTAAAACCCCATCTCTACTAAACATACAAAAAATTAACCTGGTGTGGTGGTGGGCACCTGCAATCCCAGCTACTAGGGGGCTGAGGCTGCAATCAACATTTGTTTATGTCCATACCCATTTCATTGTAAACGAGTTGTAAGCTAAACCTATACTCAGTCAAACCTATACTTAGCTCCTTCCAGGATGCTGAACTCCATATCCTAGAAGGAACAGTACCAAACAATCAGCAGACATTTGTTACAAACATCAGAGTAATAGAGTAAATAATATGTATTTTGAAGAAGATATACATATATATCTTCCAGTGAAATATATATGTTTTGAGATAGAGTCTCACTCTGTCACCTAGGCTGGAGTGCAGTAGTACAATCACGGCTCACTGCAACCTCCCCTCCTGGGTTCAAGCTACTCTCCTGCCTCAGCCTCCCGAGTAGATGGGGTTACAGAAACATGCCACTGTGCCCAGCTAATTTTTTTATTTTTAGTGGAGACGATGTTTCACCGTGTTGGTCAGGCTGGTCTCGAACTCCTGACCTCAAGTGATCCACCCACCTTGGCCTCCCAAAGTGCTGGTATTACACGTGTGAACCATCACACCTGACCAATCATGATTGTTTTTAAGATTGTGGGCAGATGTGGGTCCCCTTATACATGTGTGCAAGGCACCTCAGGATGTGGAAAAAAACTAGAGTGAGGAGAAAAGTGTTGGAGTCCAACTCTTAACAGTCTCATAATGTTCATTTTGGCATGTGAGTGAATTTAAGTATTGTGTACTCAGTATTTATAATACACACGTATAATTTTCCAAGTTGGTACATAGAACATATTTCATTTAGCAGTTTGTTAACTCAGTTTACGCTTCTAAAAGAAGATTCATGGAGGCGGAAGCAAGAACTGAGTAAGCAAGAAATGTAGGCTATGGTAAATATGCATCTAAAGGCAATTGTGATTCTAATCACATGTCGAAGACAGTAATATTCAATTTTATAAAAAAAATATATATTACATTTCGACCATCAGGCTTTTCCCCAGCCACCCCAATATAAAAGCTACTGAGCTTAATTTACATCTCCTTTCCCAAAATATTCTTCTTCAGCTCATCAGGGATTATCTCCTCTCTACCACCTGCATACCTGGACTCCCTTCAGCCACTGTGGCCACACTACTTATTGGCCCATAGTGCTAGTTCTAAAGTAGCTGATGACAAAGGCTGGCTAATGTCAACTGATCGAGTCATTTGTCTACTTCAGGAGTCGGATGACTATGACCCACAGGCCTAATTTAGCCTGTATCCTATTTTTTTTTTTTTTTTTTTTTTTTTTTTACAGACCAGGAGTTAAGAATGGTTTTCATATTTTTAATGGCTTGTAAACAAACAAGCAACAAAAACAAATATGTGACAGAGATAATATGTAGCCTGAAAAAGCTAAAATAGTTATCATCTGTGCATTACAGAAAATATTTGCTGACCTCTGGTCTACTAGTTGCCCAGCACTTGTTCATTTGAGTATAGAGAGATAGATATTTGGACATTAATATGTGATATAAATACTTCATACTTTCTGAGCACTTCCATATATTTGCACATGAAATTTTATCCTAGACTTTCTTTCCTCCAATGTTCTAGGCTTTTGTCTCCCAGACCCCTGACCAAGTTAGGTTAGGGCATTTGCCACTTACAGAGAATATATATATATATTCTCACCTGAGGCCACATCTTCTTACACACAAATTAGGTGATCAGGTGCACTGCTCTCAGCTCTGACTGTTGGGAAGATTTCTCCCCTCTAATAGCACTCAGGGCCATGCCAGAATGTGGTTGTGAGGCTGCTACTATACTTTTTCAGCTTGCTCATGCCTATTAGGCCAACCCACCCATAAACCTAGCTTGGGCTTTACGTCCATCTTCAGCTACTCAGATGGACCACCCAATGTGGCAATAAGTCCAAGCCCTGGAAGGGTAATGATACAAATGTATGGCAGTCTTTGCTACCAACTCATGTAGCTTACTTGCCTCTTAAGGTCCTAGTCATGCTTAATCTAAGTTGCACCATTTCCATCTTATGCTGGGTTTAGTAGATATTATGACTTGGCAGGCCATCAATACCCCATCTATAATGGGTAATTATGATACAGGCTCATTCTGTCTAGACTGATTCCTCAGAGTTTCTTTTTTTTGTGACCTTTATTTTTCTTAATGCACAGGCTTTTTATATTGCAGGATGTCTTGTATTGATATTTTCACATGATTACATTTAGGTGATATAATTTAGGCAGGAATTCTACTAAAGCGATGTGTCCTTCTCAGTGTCATATACAGGTATTGGGAGACAAGTGATATTGACTCATTCTCAAATTAGTAATGTTAAAATATAATCACTTGATTAAGGTTTGCTACCATCAATTTTTTAGCACTTCCTTAATTTCTCCGTGCATTGGGAAGATTTTTCCTCTCTACTGTCTGTCAGGATACCAGCACTAGATTCAGCAGTTTCTTAAAGAAGTCATGCCTCCTTTGAATGTGAAAGAGTGTGTAAACATGAGGATCCGCATGCTAGGCATAATCAGGATTATTTTATTTCCTTGGTTATAGGTCATCTCAACAGAAAAATTTAGAAAATATATGTGTATGTCAGAAACTGTGGATTCTGAGATTTTACTCTACTTGGAAGCTAAGAAATTAACCTGCACAGTTTCATAAATGCAGACAGAAGACCCAGAATTCCTGGATTTAATTCTCACAGCAGGAAGCATGAGCTTCCCCAGGGGGCCGATTTGTAGGTTGGTCCAGGTGGATGCTTCCCACAAGGTAGATTTATGTCACCACTGAGGAAACTTGACTTCTGGGAAACCTCACCATTACAAAGGACCTGAAGGAAACGTGCCCCAACTTTGCATTTGAGTGAGACATTATCTTTACTAATCTGATCGGAAAGCAAATATGTCTTCTACCCAGAGGGAGAGAGGGAAGCGTTGTGTTTATCCTACAAGGCTTTTTGCTATAAAATATCTTTGGATAGATAACTAAAACAGATATCTTTAAGACATTTTTTTCCCCCTCAGAATAAGGTCAAAAACACAAGAGACTCATTAATAATTATTTCTCAATAAGTTTGTGTGTGTGTGTGTGTGTGTGTGTGTGTGTGTGTGTGTAATGAATTCACATAAATAGCTCTAATTTCAATCCACAGGGTATATTCTAGTCTTCTCTGCGTATTCGTAATGCTCTTCTGACTTGTAATATTTTTATATATTTATTTCTTATCTAATGCCTTGATACATGGAAAATACTTTTACATTTGACAACTTATACTGCTGAAAAATGTAAACATACTAAATATAATTTGTATTTGTTGATAGTTCTTTTAAAAGGAAAATTTGTATAGTTTTATTAAATGTATTTTTAAATGAATAATTTAATACATTTTGATGATTACATATACCCATGCACCCCATACACTATCAATATATTGAATATTTCCATCATCACAATAATTCCTTTCTACTTATTCTCATTCACCCACCTCCACCACTTTTCTGAATATTTTTACTACAGGTTATTTGTTTTTGTTTTAGAACTTTACGTAAAAGGAACAATAGAAGTTGTATATTTCTTTTTAAATTTGTTTCAATTAGTATAATATCCATAAGATTCATCCAAGTTGGTATGTGTATTATAAATTTGTTTCTTTGTATTATTGAGTGGCCTTTTATTGCATTTTATGGAAACAACAGTGTGACTGTCCCTTCTTCTATAAATCAAAACGAATTATTTCTGATATATATAAGTCAAGCTGCTACAATCATTCGGATTTGATTATCTTTGTAGACATATATTTCTATTTCCTTTAAAGTAAATTCATAAGAGTAGAATTGTACTTTAAAAAAAGATATCTAATTTATTGATATGTCCATCTCATCTTAATTATTACCTTTCTCTTCTGCCTTTCCTTCAAACTTTTTGGTACATACAAGTGAGATTAATGACAGGTCACCATTCTGTTCCATGAATCACCATATTAAAATTTTCTCTGAATAGAGGAACAAGCAAAGTGCTATGGAAATAAAAAGAAAGATTTTAATTAAGAATCAGGAAAGACATTTTGGAGGACTAAACATTTTGAGATATGTCTTAAAGGGTAGTCAATATGTGTGGGGAAATGTAATTAAGGAACTTCCCATCCTGCAATAACCGAATATAAAAGCATGGGGGAATGTAGGATCATAGAATATTTAGAAAGAGTGAGAAGTTTAGAATAGAAATGCAAACTGTAGAATAATGTGGTTATAAATTATACTGAATGACACATGGAGACAAGATTTGTAGATATTAGAATATTGTTTTAATTAACAATTTGGACACTGTTATTTCCATAAGCAGCTTTTTTGCCCTTTATTTTGTCTTTTTAAATTTATTTTTTATTTGACTTTAACTTCCAGGATGCATGTGCAGAATATGCAGGTTTGTTACATAGGTATACATGCACCTATCAGCCAGTCATCTAGATTTTAAGCCCTGCAGGCATTAGGTACTTGAGGTTACGGGGAAGGGGAGGGAGAGTATTTTGCTTTTTTTTGCTTTTTTTTTTAAACATTGAACTAATTCTCTGAAACAAATAGCACTGCTCTATCAAACAAAATGACTTATCTTCTAGTAATAAAATATTACTTTTCAGTTTGACTCCAAAATCAACCTTATATCAATTACACCAAATAATGCTAGAAAACATTAAATAATGATTTTTATTCTTTACATATAAATTTCTATTTATATTAATTCCAATACATATACTTCTATATTTCTATCCTATATTCTATTTTCTTAATATTTACAGAACATATCATGTGCTTCGTATGTTAATTAAAGTATTATCTATAAAAACACATGAAAACTAATACCTATGGATATATTGA
Source organism: Rhinopithecus roxellana (assembly GCF_007565055.1). Classification (NCBI taxonomy): domain Eukaryota; kingdom Metazoa; phylum Chordata; class Mammalia; order Primates; family Cercopithecidae; genus Rhinopithecus; species Rhinopithecus roxellana. The sequence continues at coordinate 94,979,383 of NC_044549.1, forward strand.
GGAAAGTTTCTTATCCTTGTTAGCAGTAAAATTGTAAATAATTTTATAATTTCATTTTTTATTTAAAGTGTTTACGGATACATAGTAATTGTACATATTTATGGAGTACATATGATATTTTGATACCTGTATACAATGTGTAATAATTAAATCTGGGTAATTGAGATATCTATCCCCTCAAACATTTATCATTTCTTTGTGTTGCAAATATTTCAAAACTCTTTTAGCTATTTATAAATACACAATACATTATTTTCAACTATAGTTTTTCTCTTGTGCAGTTAAACACTAGAACATATTCCTTCTATCAAATACAATTTTTTACTTATTAATTAACACTTCATCTCCTGCTCTCCACTACCCTTCCCAGGCTTTGGTAACCGCTATTCTATTTGCTACCTCCATGAGATCAAGTTTTTAGCTCCCACATACAAATGAGAACATGCGATATTTGTCTTCCTGTGCCTGTCTCATTTCACTTAACAATATTTTCCAGCTCCATCTATGTTACTGCAAATGACAGAATTTCATTCTTTTTTATGGCTGAATACTATTCCATTCTGTTCACATGGCACATTTCTTTATCCATTCATCCATTGATGGATGCTAAGATTGATTCAATTTCTTGGCAGTTGTAAATAGTGCTGAAACAAACATGGAGATGCAAACATCTCTTTGATACATTGATTTCCTTTAGTTTGAATTTATACACAGCAGTGGAATTGCTCAATGATGTGGTAGTTCTATTTTTAGTTTTTTTGAGGGACCTCCATATTATTTTCCATAGTGACTGTACAACTTTACATTTCCACCAACAGTATACAACAAACATTTTTGTCTTTTTCATAAAAACCATTTTAACTGGAGTGAGATGATATCTCATTGTGGCTTCGATTTATATTTACTTGATGATTAGTGATGTTGAGCATTTCTTCATTTACCTATTGGTCATTTGTCTGTCTTCTTTTGAGAAATATATATTCAGATATTTTGCCCACTTTTTTAATTGGATATTTTTCCTATTGAGTTTTTTTAAGTTCCTTATATATCCTGGTTATTAAAATTTTGTTTGATGGATAGTTTGCAAATAATTTATCTCACTCTGTTGTTTGTGTCTTCACTTTCTCGATTTTTCACTTTTTCCTTTGCTGTGGAGAACTTTTTAGCTTGATGTAACCCCATCCGTCAATTTTTGTTTTAGTTGTTTGTGCTTTTGAGGTCTCACTCAGAAAATCTTCGCCCAGACAAAATTTCTAAGGTATTTCTCCAAAGTTTTCTTCCAGGAATTTCACGGTTTCAGGGCTCTCATTTAGTAATTTAATCCATTTTGATTTGATCTTTGTGTATGGTGATACACAAAGGGTGTAGTTAATTTTTCAGCACATCGATACCCAGTTTTCCCAGCACAACTTACTGGGGAGACAGACCTTCCTTCAATGTGTGTTCCTGGTGCTTTTGCTGAAAATGAGTTCATTGTAGATATGTAGATTTATTTCTGGATTATCTTTTCCATTCCACTGGTCTATTTGTTTTTATACTTGGACCATACATTTTTGGTTACTATGGTTCTGTAGCATAAGTTGAAATCGGGTAATGTAATGCCTCCAGCTGTGTTCTTTTGCTCAGGTTTGCTTTAGCTATTTGAGGTCTTTCATGGTTTCATATACAATTTTGAATTATTTTTTCTGTGAAGAGTATTCAGATCTAGATATTTTTCGCTAATGTAAATGGGATTGTTTTCTTTTTTTTCTTTTTTCTTTTTTTTTTTTTTTTTTTTTTTGAGATGGAGTCTCACTCTGTACCCCAGGTTGGAGTGTAGTGGCTTGAGTTTTGGCTCACTGCAACCTTCGCCTCCCAGGTTCAAACAATTTTCCTGCCTCAGCCTCCAGAGTAGCTGGGACTACAGGTGCACACTACTGTGCCTTGCTAATTTTTGTATTTTTTGTATTTTTAGTAGAGACGAGGTTTCACTATGTTGGCCAGGCGTACTTCAAACTCCTGACTTCAGGTGATCCGCCCGCCTTGGCATCCCAAAGTGCTGGAATTACAGGTGTGAGCCACTGCGCCTGTCCTTTAATTTCTTTTTTCAGATTGTTCTCTGCTAGCATGTAGAAATGCTGCTGATTTTTGTAGATTGGTTTCATAGCCTGCAAATTTACTAAATTCATTTATCAGTTTTAACGTTTGTGTGTGTGTGTGTGTGTAGAGTCTTTAGAGTTTTCTAAATAAACATTATTTTAAAAATAAATTCTTAAAAATATTTAATAAAAGAATGTCTATATTATGTGATAATTATGCTTTTGTATTCAGTATTGACAAGAAAAGTGCCTTACATACAAGTTATCGTTGAACCATATTCCTCTAGCACATAAAATATTATGTGAGAAAAATCTTATTAATTACCAAACTGATTATCTTTTCTCCTAAACCTTTTCAATATAATTATTTATTACTGTTTGTGTTCAGTATTATCTCAAACTGTGGTTATTTTTATAAACTCTGCTAAATATTTTAGAGATGAATTTTGTCAATGTCCCTCAGCAATATTGCATGGCAACCAACACGTTTGTCCAAATGCTTTTCATGGTAAACCAAATTGTAAAAAAACAAACAAACAAACAAACAAACAAAAAACAAACAAACAAAAAAAGTTATATTTTTCTTTAGATATTATTCAGTTTCTTAAATCTCATTGCAACTTCTTAAGACAGTAACACATGTATGGAAAACTCCATAAATAGAGTTTAATAGCCATTATTTTCTTCCATAAACACTTTTATTTGAAGGTTTTTTACACCTCTAATTAAATTCATCCATCAGCTAATTATATGTCAGAAGAGGAAACTATTGATTAAATTGGTTTAGCTAACATAATGTGAATCATCTGCCAGTGAATTTTAAGATAGTCTGTTATAACAATAAATAAAATTGACTAATCATTGTTTCATGATACAAAACTTTTTGAGTGTTTTGTTCACAAAGTCCTAACAATTGTTTTACCAATCTGAAATTACAACTTTTTCATTATGAAAGGAAAGACATAAGAAACAAAGTGAAAACGCTCAGTGAAAGCAGGAGACTTTCCTGAAACCATTAAGGAAATACATCCACAATGAATTACTAAGCTTTAACTTTAAACACTAGTGAATCTGAAATTGCTATTTTTATGATAGGCTCCTTGCAGGTTTCTATTTCCAGTGACAGCTATACTTCAGTAATCATGTAACTATTTGCTACTGCTATAAAGCTCTTACTTAACCATGATCCCATGCTGCTTCAATTTTCTAGTACAAAATCAGATATAATGTTTCTGTTCAGTCATTATAATATTCCTTTTAAGAACTCTAAGAATCAGAAAGTAGATAGGATTTAAAAGGGTGCACCTAATACATGAATTTTCTTTTTATTAAACAAAAGTAATATGAAGCAATTTTAAATCCAATTATTTTATTATTCCATATTTTAAAGTTAACCGACCATATTCCAACACTTTATAGCATATTTGAAGCAACTACTGAATTATTAAACACAATAATATCTCTACAGCATTTTATCTGCCATATTTCAATAAACTTCTAAACAGCAACATGAAACACTAGCTACCTTTTATTTGTGAAGGCATTACATATTTGAATGAAACTCAATGTTGTAACATTAAAATATATGTATATGTTTCATTCTATAAAACTGCCTCAAATTATGAAATGAAATAATCTTTACAGAAACCAATACGTGAAACAGCATAACTTGAGAAATTGATACATGATTAGATACAGAGATATTTATAAGTCAGTTTACCCAGTGCACCTGTTAACAATTCAGCTAAATAAGGTAAGGCATACTCTACAATCTGGATAGAGGAGTGAAAGAAAACACCAGGAAAGTTTATGCAAACTAGGTTATTCTGGTGGCAGAGTCCTTCTGTGACTATCAGAGCCTTATCAAAGGGATCAGGACTTGTGTCATTAAAAGACACAGGAACACAAATCATGCATTGAGTTACTGCTATGGTCAGGTTACTAGTATGGTATGGTCCCTCTTTTGCATACACATCTTTGAGAATCTCTTGACTGCCACATCTAGATTACTTTAATTTTTCCTCTCCGTTTGCCTCTTACTTTTCCCGTTCTCCTTTTCTGTCTAGCTGTTATTCTACATCTCATTTTTCATCCTCCCTTCCTCTCTTTCTCCTTCCCTCCCTTCCTCTCTTCCTTTCTTGTTCTCTCTCCCTCCTTTTCTTGTTCTTTCCTGCTATATCTTTCTTCCCCTTCCCCTTCCTTTCCCTTCCATTCCCTTCCCTTCCCATCTTCCACCTCCTATCCTGACCTCCCAATAGCTATTTTCTGTCTTGCCAATAGAAAATTACTTTCCCTAGATCATTTGAATAGTGAGTCTAGTATAAGGGGAAGACAGTTACATTCTAGAAATATTAGAAACACCTTGTTTTGCACTATTACACAGTCTTAAATGGGTTTGGATGATTGCACTGATCTTTACATTTTTAACAACATACTCATTTCCTCTTTCTTCTCCTTGCAGTTCCTAATTAAAAAAATACTGAGTGCCTTTGAATATCTTCAACTCCAAGCTTATTAAAAATTATTGTTAACTGTGACCAACAACTAACTTTATTAATTTGTATATAGTCTAATTCTGTTGCCAAACTGCATATTAGTAACTAGTGAGTATAATTTTATAAACATTATTTGAAAAATTATACATGGACAGCTCATTTTCTTATATGAAAATATTACAAAATACAAGGAATCTCAGAGAGTGAGAAAAAAATGTAACCATATTTTAATATGACCATGAACGTTTTCATTGAGGAGAAGAAACTGAACTCAGCTTTACAAAGTGGGTAATAATTTGACAATAGTTAAGACAAATTATTCAGGGCCAGTTTAGAAAGTTAAAATCATGTGGTTATTCACTTCTATGAACAAACTTGCAGCAACAGAGAAAGAAGTAATGTAATATCATTAAAGCCTATGGCCAATTATGGGAATATTGAAATGTAAAACAGGTTTGGGCAAAAATTTCCAAGGAATTGACTTTTTTTAATTAATAAGAATACATTTAATTTTTTTAAAAAATAAAAATGCTGGTGCATAAGAAAGGATAAAGTAATACTTTGTTAGTAAAATAAATGTAATGAATATATGTAGTTTGAAAAAATATGAAAGAAGTCAGAAAATCAGCTTCATTTCTACTTTTGGAATCGATCAAGTCATTGACCATTTTGAGGGTCAGTTTATTAAGTCTAAAATTGAAATGATGATAATAATAATACATTTTAAATACCTTATATGTGGAAAGAATTAAAAGATCATGTATATTAACCTACTTTGTATATGAAGCTATTAAAAAAATAAGACAGTATGTGGACAGGAATTTCAATGCTCTAGAACAGCCATGTGGAATACATAAAATACTAATCCTTCTTTATCTCTGTGGACAAATAATGAAACTTTTCCATAAATCAATAAAAATCAAAGAATGGAACCTATAAATATTTGGAAATATGACCACATAATTTGAAATCAATGAGTAAAATGGGACCTTTAAAAAACATATGTTTAACATTGCTTACCACTGAACAAAATAAAGATTATATTGTGAGCTTTTTCTTCATGTATTAAATTGGCAAAATCAGTAATATACAAAATACTTGATATTGATAAGACTGTAGAGAACAGGACTTACATTGCTTATAAAAAGTGTAAATATAAACCCTTTGTGTGACATTTCAACATGTAAATGCATACACAATGCCAGCAATTTCAACATTTAAACAATTACACAAGAAAGTGTGGACTATCCTCTGGAATCCAGAATATATTTAAAAGTGAGAAGGAGTTATTTATTTGTTTCTCTGTAGTTGTTAACATGTCCATGTGTCAATTTTGTAACAAAACAATATCAACAAACAGGGTGTTATAAAGATCTCAAACTGTGGAAATGCAAATTTTGTTTTCTTTTGATCTTCTTAATAGAATATATGCAGGATATTTTACTTCTTTTATTTTTATCTAATTCACTATGTGTTTATTTTCTCTGTGAATCCAGAACCCATAAATTGCACTTTATAGACAATCATCTCTCTTCCTACTCTTATTACTGGTTATTTTGAAGCTCACTGTTGATTTTGATGAATTATGCTTAAAAGGAGAATAATTCTAGCACTAAGTTTAATTGCCCCACTTCCCACTTCCTACTCAATGGCAATAATATCAGTTTCTGACAAGAAGTAATCATAAATTATGATATCAGCTGGCTTAATTATCATGACTATTATGTGCTGTGTTGCTAATTAAAGAAATCAATTTTAGAAACATGCTAAGTCTATCTTTAGTGTTTTCTCATATCTAAATGTGAATAAAGATATGACAATAACCATGGATCAATTAAAAAGTAATTTATCAGGTATATCTGTTGTCTTAATTAAAAATCATCCATAATTTGAGAAATAACTCAAATCACAATCTTTTACTAGCTTCACAAGGGACTTTCTAAAACCCGAGTTAAATAAATGCATAATAATTTGCTGCCTACTAAGTTACTGATTATTTTGCTTGCCCTTTTTCTAGTCGCTCAATAAAAATAATCTATTTCATATTTATATTTTTATTCTATTCATAGAACTTTCATTCTTGCAATGAGCAAGACAAGGCAACCACCCTTACTGAAAAGAGGAGTAGCAGAAGAATAAATTATTTTTTCCTTTTAGTTCATATGAGACTTTAACACAGATTTTGTTTTCAGGTCCATGCTCTCTTTGAATATAACAGAGTTATCTGTATACCATGAAAACAAGCAAGAAATTAGACATTGACTTTCATGTATTTGCTTAGAAATTTTAAGGCACATTAAAATGGCATTCATTTGTATTAAGCACATATAGTAGATGCTTACGTATTCAGAAATTATAAAGACCAAGTATCCCCTTAGTCTTTATAATTTCTGAATACATAAGGTAGAATTCCAACTGGTGACAGCTGCATCCTTTGCTGAAGGATTTTTCTGGCTGTTGGAACCCAGTTTGTCCACGCAAGTGGCAAGTCAGAATTACTGTGGAATTAATAACACACTACCAAACAAATGACTGATAAAGAATTAATAAATAAATGCACTGCTCATTTCAGTTGCATTACTGAACAGTGTGTTCAAATCTGGCTTTTCAAGGCTCTAGTGGGATTAAAGTTTTGTCACCTCCAGCAATAACTTGTAAAATAGTAAAACAATTTTATTGATAATGATACCCTCCTTCCCAATCACAATCTCATGTTTGTTTCCTTGTTTCCACGGGTTTCTCTCTAAATTAAACTACTTTCACTTAAAAAAAAAAAAAAAAAAAAAAAAAAAAAAACTACCAAAACAAACAAATAATCAAGATGCATGAAATGTTGAAATATTTTTTATTCAGTTGTCAGAAAATTAATATGATTAAAGCCGACTAAATGTTCCAAAAGTAAAATACTAGCAAAGTGCAGAAGATTAAAGGACTTAAGAATGGTTGAGATAAACTTACCTAACCCAATTCATTAGTTCACTCTTTAAAAAATCTTTAAAATTTGTTAAGTATGAGTTTGCTGTAAAAAAGTATCAGATCATGGCATCAAGGAAAAAAAAATTGCTTCACATTATTTTTTTCCACATGATTATCACTGACTGGTATTCCTCTTTTATGTTCCCTTTTTTGAAGACATGTGGGGAAATAGGAAGAAACATTTTAGTAGAGTAGTTGGAGAAAATAGAGAAGACAACATAGGAGTTACCAAGGGTTACCAAGAAGTGGCACAAGTTAGATAAAGTATTTTGATCTAAAGGTGGCCTAAAGAAAAGCCATTTTGTTAAGGCGAAACTTCATTTGAACTACGCTTGAAAATAAATCATTTTCCACATCTGAAAAGTTTGTAATATTGAAGCTGATACTTCCTTGCTAAGATCTTTTTAAATAATTGATAGTGGATTCTTTTCATGGCACAGGGTTTTATTTTGCTCCCTGTCACATACATCATTTCTTTTTCATAAATGTAGTGTACTGAGGATTTCAAATATCTAATTAAAATAATTTTAAACTATTCCTCTATCCTTACCTGTATACATATTTCTGCTTGTTTAAAATTCTGAACTTGCTTCATTTAACTTTTAAGAAAGCAAAGATGCTACCGTCTGAATGTTTGTGTTTCTCAAAATTCACATGTTGAAATTCTTTCTCCTAAGGTGATGGTATTAAGCCCATTTTTGCCTAGTGTTCCCTTATTGGAATGCTAAGCTTGTGAGAGTTATTGATATCCTACTGCTCAAGGTCATCGCCAAGGTCTGATTTTTCACACACAAAAATTGCAACCTCCAGCATAAATGGGTTAGCAGACAGGGCCTTTTGGCAGATGATTAATTCACGAGAACACAGCTAGTTCACTAATTCAATATTTCTATTAGTGTTCTTATAAAAGAGGCCCCAGAGAGCTGACTTGCCACTTATACCACGTAAAGACGCAGTGAGAAAGGGCCCTCCTTGAAACCAAAGACAAACACTCAAAAGACATGGAATTTGCTGGCACCTTGATGCTGAACTTCCCAGCCTCAGAGCTGTCAGAGGTGAATTCTGTATTATAAGCTACTCAGTCTATGGTATTTTGTTATAGCAGCCCAAATGGAGTAAAACAAAGGCAAAATATTCAGTGATGACTATTTAGTAAGAGAAAGACAACAAAAATAACATTCAAGAATCTGAAATCCTGTGATGCTGACTCAGCTTTAGAACTAAGTTCAAGATCTACTAACTGTTTTCCAAAGAGGCCTTGAAGATTTTCCTAAGCAATTGTATCTACCCCAAAAGACTAAAAGTGGTCTGAAACATACAAATTGTTGCACAGAGAGATTTATCTATACTTGCCTGCAGAGAGCTTCATCTCTAGTTTGTGACCAAAAACATACGACATTTAAGAAAAAACTAGCCTTCTGACAATCTGTTTTCACCAGCCCCTAAAATTATGATTATGATATTTTTTAATTGGAGAAAAAGCCACCTCTTTGGTTTCCTGAACTTTTAATCGATAAGAGTTGGATTATGAGTTATATAGGCCTTAATAAAGCAGTACATGGATTATCAAAAATTAAAATGAGGCAATAAAATATATATTTTTGTAAATCAGTTCAGCAATATTTTTAAAAGAAGAAGAAAGAAAACGTGATTCAATAAGGAGAGAAAAAAACTAAAAGAAAAAGTGTAGCCATTAAATAATGGAAAAACAAATTGTTTTACAGCAGATACCACAACTCCACAACTGATGAATGTACTTGTATAAAAAACAGAGAAAATACAGAGTCTGAAAACAGCACTACTCACTTCTGTAAGCATATGAGAAACACCTGGGCAAATATTGTGATAATTTTCTCTGGCTCATGAGAAAAGCATAATTTATTCATGAAAGATAATGAAGGATATTTTTATAATTCTCACTCCACGAGAAAACTACTTAACAGTAATTATAAGGATGCCCATTATTATTTTTCAATACTTGATAATTATATTCAGTTTCAAGAAAAAAATGGAACCTATATTCCCATCTTTCAGCAATACTAAAAAAAATGCTAATTAAGGTTTTAGAGAAAAAAAATATATACCTACAGGAAAATGAAGAAACATCTTTTACTAAAGTAATAGAGGGTGGCTTACAATGTGGTATATTATACAGAGTTAGTAAATCAAATCTGTTCTCCTATCTGATCATGCAATAAATTCCAGATTTGTGATTCTTTCACAATCAATTTAATCATACCATTTCTGCTTAAATAAGATACAATCTTCAATAAAGAACCATGAAAATTAAAATATATATTTTGCTTCTCTGTGTTCGTCTATTCCGGTCACACACAGACCTATTCCATTAAACATGCCAAACCCTCCCCAGTCTTTTTTTTTTTTTTTTTCCTTTTTTGTGATGGATTCTCACTGTCACCCAGGCTGGAGTGCAGTGGCACGATCTCGAACTCCTGACCTGAAGTAATCCACCCACCTCGCCCTCCAAGAGTGCTGGGATTAAAGGCATGAGCCACCATGCCAGCCCAAACTCCCTCTGACACAGGGTCATTTTATTTTTTTTATTTTTTCCTGCAATAATTTTTCCTGAGATATTAGTATGGCTTTTTTACTTGTTTCAGTTGTCTGGTCAATTTTCACCTCCTTATAGAATCTGTCACTTAATACTCCATCTAAAATAAGCTTCATCTTTTCTGTAATCCATTGTCTTGCTCTATCTTTTTTTCGTTGTAGAGCACACTACTATCTGCAATTTGTTAGTTATTTCATATTTGACCTATTCTAGGGGCTGCCAAATAATGCTTTTACTATTTTTTCCTCATTTTAAGAACCCCAAGTCTAAAAATACTTTGCATACTCAGGTCACTTGTATTAAAAAGTCATTTATGATGATGATGATGATGATGATGATGATGATGATGATGATTTTAAAGACATATTTGGCCAGGAGCGGTGGCTCACTCCTGTAATGCCAGAAGTTTGGGAGACCGAGGCGGGTGGATTACCTGAGGTTAGGAGTTCAGGACCAGCCTGGCCAACATGGTGAAAACATGTCTCTACGAAAAACTACAAAAATTAGCCAGGCATGGTGGCAGACATCTGTAATCCCAGCTACTTGGGAGGCTGAGACAGGAGAATTGCTTGAACCAGGGAGACAGAGGTTGCAATGAGCCAAGATTGTGCCATTGCACTCCAGCCTGGGAGACAAGAGCAAAATTCCTTCTCAAAAAAAAAAAAAAAAAAAAAAAAAAAAAAAAAAAAAAAAAAAAAGACATATTTAATGGCCAGTTAGGACTTTTGATCATCAAGAAAAAAATCTCAGTTGCCAAACTAATTAATATACATACCCAGTTCAAATACCTGTTTTGTTTCAAAACAGGAAGTGGGTTCCAGTACTTGGCCTTGGCAAATCCTTTACCTTGGCCTGATTAGCCCTGAAGCTTGTGTGTGCCTGAGCACTGTGCAGCCAGGTAAATTTCCAGCTGAAGAGTGAAATTCTCATGGTCTCCATGACAAAAGCAGGCGTTTCAAAGTGATACCAACAGCAACCCCAGTTCTCCTTTGAAAACACAGCCATGGTTAAAGAACTCACAGTGAGGTTCCAGGGAAGGCAGGTTAGCTGGAGGTCCTTGGTCCTGAATCCTAGATGTGATACTGATCCTAGATGACCTTGGGCTGACTCTTCTCTGGTGTGAGCATTACTTTTTCCATCTGTAAAATGAGATAGTTTCGGTGTTGGAGGTCCTTTAAGGAGCTAATGTTCTAGTAAGTCTTACCAACACTGACGGAGAATCAGGCTGCCCCAAGGGCCTTGGAAACCAGCTGACCCCACTTGCCCAAAGAATTTCTGAGAAAGCCTCTTGGCTCCCTCTTCAAGATGAGAACGGTTATTTACCTTCGGCATTTTGCTTAAAAAAATTCTTTTCAAACGTAAAGAAAAATAAATCTCTATCTAAGGCAAAAGAAAAAAGTTATTCCGTAAATAAAGTTTTATTGAAACACAACTACATTCAAAACAATACTTGGCTGACTGTGGTGGCTAGCACCTATAATCCCAACACTTTGGGAGGCAAAGGCGGGCAGATCACCTGAGGTCGGGAGTTTCAGACCAGCTTGGCCAATATGGGGAAATCCCGTCACTACTAAAAATATCAGCAAAACAAAACAAAACAAAAAAACTGCTGGGAATGGTGGTGCAGGCCTGTGATCCCAGTTGCTGGGAGTCTGAGGCGCCAGAGTCGCTTGAACCCAAGAGACAGAGGTTGCAGCGAGCCGAGATTGCACCACTGCATTCCAGCCTGGGCGAAAGAGCGAGACCCTGTCTAAAAAAATAAACAAACAAAAACCTTGTTTTGGCTGATATCAGGCTATGAAGGCAGAGCTGAGTGTTGTAATAGACAATAAATAGCTGCAAATGCATTTTAGTGATTACTTCTGTGTAGTTCATATTTTTCAGAATTTTTTAAAATAAACTTTCATCATCAGGATTGCTTCAGGAATATAGGAAATGTAAACCATAATTTTACAGTAGGATCATTGTATATGCTTAAGTTTGTTTTGTTAGCCAGTTTTAGATAGCTGAAGACATTTCATTTTTAATTCAATTTTTCTCTGAATTCTAAATATTGATGCATTGACCTCAGCACCTAGGATTTTTCTATATCTCTTAGAGAAGAAAATCTTTCTAATGTCTGTGGTTAACTAAGTGTCTGATATTTCAGTATCGATTTCTCCCTACTTTTTCTATAGCTTAAGAGGAGTATTGTAATAAATTCTAGCAGTCACACTTTTGGGCCAGAAAGTTTGCATATTTTTATGGCTATTCTTGAGTATGTCATATTGCTTTGTACAATAGTTTTACCAACTTATGAGATAATGTCATTGATAAGATCTATCATTATATTTTAAAGAAGATTTTTAGAAAATAATGAAAAATACGGTCTTCATAGGTCTGAATATTTGAAGTGGTAGGTGTCATTTATTCATCCATTCTCTCATTCATAATCATTTAAAGGTAATCCTTTAACAAATATTTAAGTTCCCCTACATTTTGCCAATCTCGACAATGTTCAGAAGGCACTGCCTTACGTTGCTCAGAGAATAATGGAAAACAAAAATATGTAAATATGCACACATATATATATACACACATTCATATATATATGAAAAAAGTTATTCTGTAAATAAAGTTTTATTGAAGCACAACTACATTCAAAGCAACTCATATATATGTGTGTGTATATGTATATAGACATACACAGGTGCACACGCACACACACACTCCGCAATACATGCTATGGTAGATTCCTCGCAAGTAGAAGAAATACAGAAAGGAATATAGTTAGGATACATAGGAAACACCAGGGCTGAAGCACGGAAAGTTAAAAAGGGCCAGACTGTAAAGAAATTGGGATAACATGCCCTGAAGTTTTTAATCATTTGTAAATAATAAGAAGTAGAAGATTTTTAAGGAGGATGACAATAGAATTAGATTTGTGTTTTACGGTAAAGTATGGATAAGAGTAGAAGACACTAGTGGGAAGGCTTTGACTTTATACCTGATTCAAATAGTTTGTCTAGGCTTAATAGAAGTTCACTTTGATCTAAAATAACGATGGTTGATGAAAAGTGTAAGGAAAAGTTTCTTGGAAACGTGGATGCTGCCTTAACCTTTTACATACAAAATGATAGGAAAAAAAAAAGAAAAGTAGCAAAAATAAAAGTGAGAGTGAGAGGTTAGGAAAGACCCCACCTGTATCTAACTTTTTTATCTTTCTACTTTACCTTCCTCCTTCTTGATAATGCTAACAAAATTGTATTTTCTCTGTCTCTGTCCCTTTTTCTTTTTGTCTGCTCTAAGCCAAGAAGTCGAAATGACCTCAGAGTTGAGGTTGCTGCATTTATAAATACTGCTACTAAATCCACTTGTACTTGATGAGGACTAGAAACATTTAAAAAATGTTATATTACATTTTTTTCTAGTAGAAGTATGGTCAAATTACTTTTATTCATATGGATATATGTTTGCTTTCTTCTTTATTTACAGGAGATGTAAAGTATTTCAACAATCAACCACAGAACAAGACATATTTAAATTTTGATGCAATTTCACACAAAAAAGTAGATAAATTTAAAAGAAAAACATTCAGTAGAATATACTCTGGATAAATAAATTTTTAAAAAATCTACTAGGTTGGTGCAAAAGTAATTGCAGTTTTTGTCATTATTTTCAATGGCAAAAACCTCAATAATGTTTGCACCAACTTAATAAATTACAGGTTATTTTTGTAAATCTCGTGTGGGATTCAAAAAGAAACTTAGAAGTTACTTTACCTTAATATGTTATGATCTCCTAAGTTTTAAATAAGTAGATCTAGAAAAGTCATTCAGACTCCCATTTCCACTTTCTCTTTTCTCAGGTATCCCTGCTGGATGCTGTCCATTGTCCCATTGCCTTACACATTATGGCTGCTTGGGTTAGAACTCAGAGGAAAATTGAATTAAAAATGAAATTGTTTTCAAATATCTAAAACTGGCTAGCAAAATAACTTACACTTAAACATATACAATGATCCTAATGTAAAATTATGGTTTATATTTTCTATATTCCTTATATAAATAGCATAATGGATAAGAATGTAGACTCTCTCATTATCTGAAAAAAAAAAAAAAAAGCCGCTAGATATTGCACATGTGTCCTACAGTGAATTTAAAACAAAACTCAAATCTTAACTCACGTAGTTTAGGAAAATATTTAACTTTTAACACATGGTCTCATTAGACGCTATCTCTTCCCATTATGATGGAGCAATTGAAATAAATACTGATATATTGACATAATCTCAATATTGATGTATTAACATAATCTCAGCACTGAGGATTTTCTTATATCAAGTTTTGTTCTAATTGCCCATGATAATAGGCAGACATAATTCCTAATGGCTGGATTGAGACCTTGTCTCAAAAGTTAAATATTTTCCTAAACTACGTGAATTAAGATTTGAGTTTTGTTTTAAATTCACTGTAAGATACATGTGCTACAACTAGTGGCTTTTTTTCAGATAATGAGAGAGCCTACATATATATACACACACACACACACCCATATATATATATGTCCGTCTCTCAATGGAGATATATATATATATGTATATATATATATCCATTATGCTATGTATATAGGCATAATAAGATAAAGTAAGAAAGAGTAAACTATGTAAAGTGCTGAATAAAATCCGTGTGTGTGTGTGTGTGAAATAGTATGTTAATATTTTACTTATAAATTTCCTTTAGATGGAAGTTTAGATTTTTTGAATTATATTGAATTATAATCACTATTTCCTAGGCCCATTATTGTATGCGTCTCTCTGTATATGTGAACAAGTGTTTCTCTAGCATATATATTTAGGAATTACTGAATCAAAAGGCATGGGAATTTTAAATTCTATCGGACATATTAAGCTACTCATTAAAATACCTGTATCAATTTACATTCCCACCAGCAATGAATGTATAGCATACATTTTCTGTGTCCTACCTTAATACTGGGTTAATGGCATTTTTCATTTGCTCTAAAGTCTTCCTCTTTTTGCTTCTTTTTTTCTTATTCTGCATTAAATGCTTTATAATTTACATTTTTATTATTTTAGTTATTAGCCTTAAATTTGTAGCATGTATTTTAAATGAGTCAAAATTTATATGTTTATTCTAGTTCTGATTAAGATAATATATTTTAACTTCTATTTGAAAAACTTCTTCATAAATTCTAAGTAGTTTTTGTCTAGCATTTTAATTAAAACCATGTTTAAATACATGGAGAATTATTGTTATTTTCTTATCACAAAATATTTTCTTGGTTGACCAAAATGGACTACTGATTTCTTCTTTTATTTAACTATATTATTTTGAATATTTTTCTCTCTTTTCGGTGAATTGTTTTTATTTCCATCTATAATTCCTGGCCTTCAACTTTTTCATTTAACAGGTTTCATAGTATTAAAATTTCATAGTATTAAAAGTAAAACATATTTAAATGTATGTTATTTTAAGTTGATTGGTTTGTTTTATATAAAGATCTAATTTCAATTTCTTTTTAGAATTTTTAGGCTAAGACTCATTGCAGTTTGCTATCTATTGTTGCTAATAAGTAGTCCTCTCTCAATTTATAAGGTTTCTTTTTCTACAAGCTGATTCTTCCTTCATAATACTGCGGGAGCACTTAAGTGAATAATGAATGCTAAAATAGAGAAGATAATTTACTAATCAGAATGATTTTCATCCAGAATTTGACGTAAATTTAGTTTTTACAAGAGCTCAATAATGATTACATACTTGCATAGGTTACATTTCCAAATTTCACATAAATCTACCGTTTGATAATAAAGAACAATATGTCATAAAAAATGAGAAAAATAACAAAATTGATTTATTAACTTGTCCTAGCTTGGGTTTGCTCCCAAAACAGAATCTGAATCTAGGAACTGCACTCAGGTAATTCATTTGGAGAACCTCAGCCAATGACCAGAAGCAGAAAGACTGGGAAGAATAAAAGAGAAAAAAATCCATTTAAGGGTGAAGAATGAGTTGCATATTTCTGTGCTAAAATGGACATCATTGTTGCTGGGATAGTCAAGTGACTTTTTACCATGCATCCCAGAATTGTCCATCTGAGACACAAATGAAGCGAATATATATCAATTGGCTTTTGCTGCTAATGGATCAAATTTTGTTCCAGAATTATTATATCCCTTCCACTTCCAAGTTCATACATGCAAAGAGTTCCCAAGTTTTAATAATCAAAAGGATTAAGCAGACACCACTGAGCATACTTGCATAAAGGCCATATTTGAAGGCAAACAATATGCTCCAGTAAGAGAAAAAGAGTGCAGAAAGTATCAGGTCCTTGGAGACATTCCGTGCACCAGCTCCGAGAGGTCTTATTCTCACACACACACGTAGACAGTGCTTTTTCTGCAGCTTGAACTACCAACTTCTGAGTGAAGAATCTTGGTTGCCAAAGAGCTCAACGCAGAAGATCTAGTGAGGGTTTGCAGTACACCACGGGCCACTATATCAAGAAAGCTGACTTAACTGATTAGGCTCATAGTAAACTACCAGTAAAGAAACTGATTTGGAGATCATCAGGAGAGTTTCAACTTTAAACTGCACGTCATAAGTCTTGCACTTACCTTACCTAAGAGTCAAAAACGGGATATCCAGGAATTCCCAGAGACAGAGATGAAGCTTTTTCAGCCCAGCTGTAAATCAGCTCTGTATCCACAGTGCATGTGGCAGAATGGCTGAGCAGGCTCCTGCAGGCATCCACATGGTAGACAGAGAGGCTATCCAAGGCATAAAGCAAAAGATTTGAGATACAGCTGAGCAAGGGGTTTTCATGATAACTCTCAAATATTATCTGTCAGTATGCTAGTGATCACAAAAGGTGGGGATAACAGTGTGTAAAATGAGGCATGAAAAATATTCAACACATGGAAAAAGGATTCAGTGTCTTTTATTGCAAGGGCCCTTAGACTATATTACTTGTATTTTATACATAAAAACTTAACATTTTTTAATAGATAGCTTTTTAGTTATCTTACAGAAACAGATCTGAAGGTGATAATGTATCACATCTGGCCAACATCACTGTACCATTTCCAAGTTTCTTGGAGAAATTTGTTTATTTATCTTTCACAAGAGTCTTATAACACCTCTCCAAACAAAAATAATATTAACATTAATATTAATAATGAAAGATAAGTTTTGTTTTTAAAATAGATTGATAATCAGAAGAAATAAATATTTACTGAGTATAGCATATTTGTATAATTATAGTCTAGTCCCAATATGTACATAAGTTGGCAACTAATAATTAAGAAATATCTTCAAATGAAAAATCATGATTAATACTTTGTACATTTCTTTGGGATCATCTATTAATATTTAGCATTTCCAGCCATATAGTATAGTTCTGAAATATGAGTGGCTTGAAAGTATTAGGAGTATTTTTTTTTTTTTTTTTTGAGACAGAGTCTTGCTCTGTTGCCCAGGCTGGAGTGCAGTGGTGCCATCTCCACTCACTGCAAGCTCTGCCTCCCGGGTTCACGCCATTCTCCTGCCTCAGCCTCCCGAGGAGTATTTTTTTAAAGACAAAACTCAGTTTAACATTTTCAAAAACCCATACTTATTTAAAAAGTTGAGGATTATCAGAAGATGTTCAGCATCTCTCAGTGACTCTGAGTTGGAAAAAGAAAATCCAAAGGCTCTAAAAGCTTTTACAAAATTTAGAAGAGTAATTTGGAGTGACACAGATGAATTCATAAATAATATAAATATTAGAAACTTTTAGGAAAACGTCATGCCTTTTTATATAGAAATAGTTGTGGAATTAATACAACTTCATGTTTAAATATGGGATTCATATTTCACTCTTAATTTGCATAATTCACTCCTCCCACATAGAAAAAACAAATGTTTCCATCAATAAAGTACACAATCCTTCATGAAGTTGACATGTTCTATGTTTTTGCTTTCCCACTGGGAAAATCATATGCAAATATAATATATATTACCGACTTATGCAAGTTAAAGTGGAAATATAATTGTTCAATAAACAAATTATCTAAGTGAATTTATAAAGAAAAAGGAACTTTACTTTCATGGCAGTCAAATCTCCATTATAATCAGCCTACATAGGATAAATTTTGAAAGCTGTATCATAATTATACAAATGTACACAAATGTAAATAAATATAAGAATAATGTTAAATAATTTAAGAATATAAAATGCTAGGTTATAATATAAGAATATGATAAGTAAAATTTGAGAGGAAACTACATGAGGAATAATATTTTTTAATGGTTTTAGTGAATATGAAAGAATCAAGAAATAGTAACATATCAGTCAGGATTCAATTAGGAGACCAAACTCACACAGTAATTTGAACAAAATACTTTTTAATTATTATATAATAGGTGATTGATTTTGAAAGGGTAAAGAGCACACAAGACAACAGTCTGGATCTGAGGGAGAATATCCAAAAATATATAAACTTGAAGAAGTATCTCCCTCAAGGTTGGAATTCAGACCTGGAAAGAGAAGGTGTGGTTAAAACTCACAAGATGGAAGAGAAATTCACTGAGTTGTCCAATCATAACTGGTTCAAAGTCAGCTGGCCAAGATTGGCACACAAGAATCTACAAGCCGGAAATGACAAACTCAAAGCCTCTCATAGTGGAACCTATGGGTTTAGGCTGGTAAGTAGGGAAGCTTAGCTGGATCTGGCAAGCTGAAGACATCCTGGCGAGGTTCTGGTAGTCCAAGGCTGGTAAGTCAATTGCTGGGGCAACACTGAACCTTATTGAGAGTTCATCCAAGGAGATGTCGTTGAAACTCCTGGAGGTAAAGGCCACTGCTCATAGATACATAGAACAAGAAAGAAGAAAATAATTAAACACTGGAACCAAGGGGGAAAAAAAAGCCTTTCTTTCTTCTCTGTCCCTAGAATGTTCTCAACTGCCAACATTTAGCAACAGTTACAATAGAAAAATGCTTACAGAGTCTCCATTTCACAAAGTAGTCAATGAAGAGTGCATGGGATTGGAGCTTAGAATCAATAAATTGATAACTGGCACACACTCATCTTTCTTTGCTTTAATTTGATTTGAAAAATTATGTTTAATAAATAAATTCAATTGATTTTTTTGGAAATGAACTTTTAATATATCACTGAAAATAATTTAAATAATTATTATGTCTACACTTACATATCAGGAGTACAAATCTGTGTTGACTCTTAGTCTGGTGGCACAAAGTTGATAGAGGAACATTTTAGTATACCTTACATTTACAATCATTACAACAAAAAATATGACCAGGTAATTTAGAAAATATTAATTTACTTTTAAAAAATATGCAATACAGAATTTTCAAATTATAAACACACTGAGGTATAGTGGGAGAAGGCTAAAGAAAGGAAATCCTGGGCCCATATTATCAGGACTTCTCTGGGCCACTATATGTTTACTGGGTTCCAAAAAAGCTCGAACCAGTTGGAGCTAAACAGAACTTTTCTATTATTTAGATACAAATAATTAACTAATAGATATCCAATAACACCTGCTTATTCAAATTCCATCATCAATATTACAAACATACTGAACAACTGTTATCTGCCAGGCACCATGTATTATAAAGTAGGAGAAAACATTAAAAATTTTAAATCTTTATTAGGGAGGAATAAGTAAATACAGATAAATTCCATGTCTATTAACTAAAAAACTAGTAGCATAAAGTTGTAAAATATAATCAAATTAATGCATAATTTTATGAAATGATAATAAAATATCTTATATAACTCAATAAGGAGGCGCTAAAATATACATAAAAAAGGAAATAATATCAAGAATTGCTCCTCCAGATAACAAGAACTATTACAAAAATACAGTAAGCAAGACACTGTAACTTGGCATATGAATAAAGTAATAGATACAATGAATATAACAAAGAATCCAGGAAAGACTCATATTTATTTTACTTGTGAATTTTCATATGACTTATTTTAGATTTCAGATAATTGGGAAAAAATAAAATGTTAAAATAAAGTGCCAGATCATTTGGGTATTTATATAGAAAACAAACAAGCAGTTGAAAATTCCAAAATATATATCTCAAACGGTCTGAGAACTAAAAAGTCAAAAATGTTTACATTTATAGACAAAATAATAGATGATCTTTATGCACTTGTGTTAGAAAAAACTTTGTTAAATACACCAAATCAATCATGAAGCATTTATGAAAAAGTCGAAAAATTTGTCCATTGTAGAAGAAATATTTTCATTCATCAAAAGCCATTATCTAAAATGTAAAATCAGGCCTCCCGCAATACTCATGCCTGTAATCCCAGCACTTTGGAAGGCTAAAGTGGGTGGATAACCTGAGGTCAGGAGTTCTAGACTAGCCTGGCCAAAATGGTGAAATCTTGTCTCTACTAAAAAAAAATTAACTGGGCGTGCTGGTGGTACGCACCTGTAATCCAAGCTACTTGGGAGGCTGAGGCACAGGAATCACTTGAATCCGGGAGGCGGAGGTTGCAGTGAGCCGAGATGGTCCCAGTGTATTACAGCCTGGGTGACACAATGAGACCCTGTTTTGAAAAAAAAAAAAAAGTGAAATTACAAGCCACAAACACCAAAAAAGTATCACCACACATATTTCTAAAGAGAGATTACTATCGCCGGGCGCGGTGGCTCAAGCCTGTAATCCCAGCACTTTGGGAGGCCGAGACGGGCGGATCGCGAGGTCAGGAGATCGAGACCATCCTGGCTAACACGGTGAAACCCCGTCTCTACTAAAAATACAAAAAAACTAGCCGGGCGAGGTGGCGGGCGCCTGTAGTCCCAGCTACTCGGAGGCTGAGGCAGGAGAATGGCGTAAACCTGGGAGGCGGACCTTGCAGTGAGCTGAGATGGGGCCACTGCACTCCAGCCCGGGCGACAGAGCAAGACTCCGTCTCAAAAAAAAAAAAAAAAAAAAAAAAAAAGGCGGAGCAAGATGGCCGAATAGCTACAGTAACCAAAACAGCATGGTACTGGTACCAAAACAGAGATATACACCAATGGAACAGAACAGAGTCCTCAGAAATAATACCACACATCTACAGCCATCTGATCTTTGACAAACCTGAGACAAACAAGAAATGGGGAAAGGATTCCCTATTTAATAAATGGTGCTGGGAAAATTGGCTAGCCATAAGTAGAAAGCTGAAACTGGATCCTTTCCTTACTCCCTATACGAAGATTAATTCAAGATGGATTAGAGACTTAAATGTTAGACCTAACACCATAAAAACCCTAGAAGAAAACCTAGAGAATACCATTCAGGACATAGGCATGGGCAAGGACTTCATGTCTAAAGCACCAAAAGCAACGGCAGCAAAAGCCAAAATTGACAAATGGGATCTAATTAAACTAAAGAGCTTCTGCATAGCAAAAGAAACTACCATCAGAGTGAACAGGCAACCTACAGAATGGGAGAAAATTTTTGCAACCTACTCATCTGACAAAGGGCTAATATCCAGAATCTACAAAGAACTCAAACAAATATACAAGAAAAAAACAAACAACCCCATCACAAAGTGGGGAAAGGATATGAACAGACATTTCTCAAAAGAAGACTTTCATACAGCCAACAGACACATGAAAAAATGCTCATCATCACTCCCCATCAGAGAAATGCAAATCAAAACCACAATGGGATACCATCTCACACAAGCTAGAATGGCAATCATTAAAAAATCAGGAAACAACAGTTGTTGGAGAGCATGTGGAGAAATAGGAACACTTTTACACTGTTGGTGGGATTGTAAACTAGTTCAACCATTATGGAAAACAGTATGGCAATTCCTCAAGGATCTAGAACTAGATGTACCATATGACACAGCCATCCCACTACTGGGTATATACCCAAAGGATTATAAATTATTCTACTACAAAGACACATGCACACGTATGTTTATTGCGGCACTATTCACAATAGCAAAGACTTGGAATCAACCCAAAAGTCCATCTGTGACAGACTGGATTAAGAAAATGTGACACATATACACCATGGAATACTATGCAGCCATAAAAAAGGATGAGTTTACGTCCTTTGTAGGGACATGGATGCAGCTGGAAACCATCATTCTTAGCAAACTATCACAAGAAGAGAAAACCAAACACCGCATGTTCTCACTCATAGGTGGGAACTGAACAATGAGATCACTTGGACTCGGGAAGGGGAACATCACACACTGGGGCCTATCATGTGGAGGGGGGAGGGGGGAGGGATTGCATTGGGGAGTTATACATGATATAAATGATGAATTGATGGGTGCTGACGAGTTGATGGGTGCAGCACACCAACATGGCACAAATATACATATGTAACAAACCTGCACGTTATGCACATGTACCCTAGATCTTAAAGTATAATAAAATATAAAAAATAAAAAATAAAAATAAAATAAAAAAATAAAAAAATAAAAAAAGATTACTATCAAGATTATGTAACAACTTATGTAAATTAATAAGAAAACTATAAACAACTTAATAGAAATATTGATAAACATTTAGAAAGCAGGTCTTTACATGAAAGAAAATATAAATGGTCAACACGTAGAGAAAAATACATTCACACATAACAGAAATTAGAAAAATGCAAGTAAAGCTGAAATTGGACAGGGTTTGAAAGGTAACATATTGTCACAGACTAAAGATCTGAAAATACAATGTTGGTAAAATGGTTAAGTCAAATTAATTCTAACATATAATCTTGGTAGGATCACCTTCTAAATAATGTGGAATTATCCAGTAAATTTGAATATTTTCATAATCTACAGTTTATTAATTCTAATATATGTTAGTCTCTGAAAGATTCTCTAAAAGATTGTGAAGACAAAATTAGATATGGATGGGTACCTATGTGAGGGAAAACAATGAGTCTTTGAGTTAACTTTAACCATCCATGGAATTCCATCTCTCTCAGAAATGAACCTGCATGATATCCCTTCTGAACTCCATCATTGTCTGGGAACAGCCCAGGGGAAGTGTGGACTCCATGTAAACCCAGCGTGAGACTTCACAGAGCAGCTGCTTGGTCAAATACATTTTCTGTCATTAGAGGTTTACAGGATATTTTAATGACCACCACGGTGTACAACTTATGCCACTCTTTCTCCATATTGGTTTGTGGTACAGCTTCTCCATGGTTTCTATGTGCCATTTTGCCTGAATAAGTTTAGTAGGGTGAACTAAGGCCCCCAACACTTCAGCTGATCTCTGCCCTGAAATGAGTACGCATCTCCCCCAACCATTATCTAGTCTAAATTACCCTTAATCTTTCACTTAGGCAGGTCTACACATGCTGTGTCCCAAATCTTCATTGTTCAATCCTTGATCCTTCTATCCTTCTCAGATCAGTTTGCTGTATATGTTCATTTACAGTTAAAAAATGGATCAAAGGAACATTAGAAGGCACATAAGTGGATTACTTAGATTGCACATGTATTTCTTCCTTTCACCATTTTGTGAAAGCAGCTCTGTCTCCTCCTGCTGATTATACTCTGCGTTATGGGGATTCTTCTTTTCATCTGCCAGTAAAAAGTCCAAAATATTTTGGCAGCAGCTGCAACTGGTAAATCACTGACATCCTCACTTTGTTAGTGGGGGAAAGTGCAGGTGTCTTGGGGAGTAGTATTTCCAAATATACAGAGCCAATATTTGTGGGAATGGGAAGCACAAGTGCTCAGCTGAATCACTGGAAGTGATGGTAATTTGAGTCCTGTTTTACCTCCAGGGTGAAAGTCCCATATGGCCTTTTGTTTGAGAATATAGCATCATATTGAGGTTTTTGTATAGTGTAGTACATAATCTGACTAGTAGATCTCATTGTTACGTGCTCATCTCACAAGTTCTTTGTGAAGTAGGGTCCCAAGTTGAAGACTACGCTATGGAGGATTTCTTACCTATGTATTAGATATTACATAAGCCTCCCAGAGTGAGAGCTGAGACCTTATTCATCGCTTTAATAGTGCTTAAAGCATCAGACACAAGGCTTTAGTCAGGTCTACTACTCGGTTAAGCATGTGATCTTCTTGGTTAAGTCTGTGGACTTCTTCCCCCAGACCCACCAGTTTCTCCAGAAGGTAGACTGGTGAATAAATAGAAACATGGCAAGACTCACCACACCTGGTATTTTTTAATACGTATTTCAATTTAATTTTGCCTAATATTTTCTTATGATTATTCTGGGGAAGAATAAAAAGAAGATGCCCTTATGTCATCAAATCAGGGAATATATGCTATCAATATGACATGATTTATGATACTAATTTTGATTAATTAATGATTATCGCATTGGGTAAGGTAGAGAAACTGCCAAGTTTCTCTACAGTAAACTTACTATTTTTCTATGTCCATACCCATTTCATTGTAAATGAGTTGTAAGTCAAACCTATACTCAGTGGGAAGAAAATTGAACTCTATATCCTGGAAGGAGCAGTACCAAAGAATCTGTAGACATTTGTTACAAACATCGGAGTAATTAATAAATATTTTGAAGAAGTTTTCTTTTTTCATAAGATGGAGTCTCTCTCTGTCGCCCAGGCTGCACTTCAGTGGCACAATCTCAGATCACTGCAATCTCTGCCTTCCGGGTTCATGCTATTCTCCTGCCTCAGGCTCCCAAGTAGCTGAGTTTACAGGCACGTGCCACCACACCCAGCTAATTGTTGTATTTTTAATAGAGATAAGATTTCACTATGTTGGTCAGGCTGTTCTCAAACTCCTGACTTCAGGTGGCCCGCCCAACTAGGCCTCACAAAGTGCTGTGTTTACAGGTGTAAGCCACAGCACCAAGCGGCATAATTTGAATCTACAAAAGCATTTTGTTTCTCCTTAAATTTTTGCATGTTAATTTTATCATTAAACTGTGGATGTATGTGAAGTATTTATTACTGTGGTGTCACTGTGGTCAACCTTTGTCTTCTGCAAGACTCATGCTGAAATTTAATTGCCAATATAATGGAATAAAGGGGG
This sequence comes from Rhinopithecus roxellana, assembly GCF_007565055.1. Classification (NCBI taxonomy): domain Eukaryota; kingdom Metazoa; phylum Chordata; class Mammalia; order Primates; family Cercopithecidae; genus Rhinopithecus; species Rhinopithecus roxellana. The sequence goes on from NC_044549.1 coordinate 95,004,509, forward strand.
GAACTTTAAGGGGTAATTAGACCATGAAAACTCCACCCACATGGGTGGGTTTAAAAATGTTAGAGGCGGATCAGAGGCTCTTTTCTGAGTATCCGGCAAGATGGCAGAGGTAGAGCAGAAGAAGAAGCGGACCTTCCGCAAGTTCACCTACCGCGGCGTGGACCTGGACCAGCTGCTGGACATGTCCTACGAGCAGCTCATGCAACTGTACAGTGCGCGCCAGCGGCGGCGGCTGAACCAGGGCCTGCGGCGGAAGCAGCACTCACTGCTGAAGCGCCTGCGCAAGGCCAAGAAGGAGGCGCCGCCCATGGAGAAGCCAGAAGTGGTGAAGACGCACTTGCGGGACATGATCATCCTGCCAGAGATGGTGGGCAGCATGGTGGGCGTCTACAACGGCAAGACCTTCAACCAGGTGGAGATCAAGCCCGAGATGATTGGCCACTACCTGGGCGAGTTCTCCATCACCTACAAGCCCGTGAAGCACGGCCGGCCAGGCATTGGAGCCACCCACTCCTCCCGCTTCATCCCTCTCAAGTAGTGGCTCAGCTAATAAAGGCGCACCTGGCTCCAAAAAAAAAAAAAAAAAAAAAAAAAAAAAAAAAATGTTAGAAAAAGGATTTCAGAATTATGTGCTCTCTCACTTTCTCTCTTCCTCTCTGTCTCTGTCTCTCCGCCCTTCTGCTCTCTGTCATGGGAATCTCCAGGCTTTCTCCCACCCAGAGAATGTTATGTGCAAGACACCATCCTGGAGGAAGAGAATAGCCCCAGCAGACATTAAACCTCCTGGAGTCTTGGCCATAGGGAGTCTTGGCCATAGAATTCCCAGCCTCCAGAACTGTAAGCCAATACATTTATGTTATTTTAAAGTCATCTAGTCTCAGTTAATTCATTATAGCAGCACAAACCAAACTAAGGCAGGTATTAATAGGGATTTTCTATTTCCCACATTATTTTTACCTTCACTATTTGAAATTCTTTAAGTAATATTTACTTGTCGCTAATATATGTATTTATTTATTTATTATATAATATTTTATTTTTTTATTATTGCATGGTGGCAAACCACTACAAATTTAGCAGCTGAAAACAGCATACTTAATACCTCAGAGCTCTGAAGGTCAGGAGTCTGGCAAGTTGCAGCTAGGTTTTCCGGTCAGAGGACCACAAGAGTGAAATCAGAGTGTTAGGCTGAATTTTCTTCTAGAGACATTAAAAAAAAAGTTCACCTCCAAATTAATTCATCTTTTTAACGGAATCTAGTTCCATGTGATTGTAGAGTGAGGGTCCCTTTCTATTTACTGGCTACCAAATGGAGATTATTCTCGTCTGCCAGTGACCAGTCTCAGATTCCATTAATGTTGCCCCCAGTAAGCAATTCACCACACCAATATGTTCTTTCATTTGAGTCAGATGGAAGAAGTCTCTCAGACTTCTTGTCAGTGGCAAGTGGTTGAGAACTCTGCTTTTAAAGGGCTTATGTGATAAGGTCAGCCTCAAACACATTGATTGGCCAAATGTGTGCTTTCGTATTTGTTTTTTAAGATTGTATATATCACGCCGGGCGCGGTGGCTCAAGCCTGTAATCCCAGCACTTTGGGAGGCCGAGACGGGCGGATCACGAGGTCAGGAGATCGAGACCATCCTGGCTAATATGGTGAAACCCCGTCTCCACTAAAAAATACAAAAAACTAGCCGGGCGAGGTGGCGGGCGCCTGTAGTCCCAGCTACTCGGGAGGCTGAGGCAGGAGAATGGCGTAAACCCGGGGGGTGGAGCTTGCAGTGAGCTGAGATCCGGCCACTGCACTCCAGCCTGGGCGACAGAGCGAGACTCTGTCTCAAAAAAAAAAAAAAAATTGTATATATCGAGATGTACTCGTTGTCCTATAAAGTTTCACGAGTAAAAAAAAAAAAAAAAGTGTGACATTATATGTTCACCATTAAAGTATTGTTCAGAATAGTTCTGCTGCCCTAACAAATTGCCTTTACATTACCACCTAAATTCTCAGTTCCCACTGAAAGCTGCAACCACTGATTTACTTATACTGTCTCTGGAGTGTGCTGTTTTCCAAAGTGTGATATTAATTGAGTCATATATGGTCTTTTAAGACTGGCTTCTTTCATTTAACATATGCCTTGAAGATTTATCTACGTCTTTACATGTCTTGAGAACTTATTCCTTTATGTTACTGAATAGTAATCCATTGTATGACTATGTAACCAGTTACCTAATAAAGGACATTTTCGTTGTTTCCAATTTTGATAATGATGCATAAAACTCCAGTGCACATTTGTGTGCTGTGTTTTGTTTTTGTGTCGAGATAGGTTTTTGGATCAGTTGTGTAAATACTTTGAGTGTGATTGTTTTGTCATATTAAGACTATGTTTAATTCAGTGAGAAATTGCCAAATATTCTTCCAAAGACTATCAAATAATTTAACCACGGTAATTACCCATATGCAATAAATAAAAGTTCCTCTTCCACATTGTTCAGATTTTTTTATTTTAGCCATTCAAGTAAAAGTACAGTGGTATTTCATTGCTGTTTCACTTTGCATTTTCCTAATGACAAGGGATGTTCTGGACTGAGTATTTTTGTCCTCCCAAAATCCATGTATGGAAACCCTAACCTCCAGTGTGATGGCGTTTGGAAATGCAGCCTTTGGGAGGTAATTAGTATTAGACAAGGTCATGAGGGTGAGGCCCTAATGTTGGGATTATGTCCTTCTAAGAAGAAACACCAGAAAGCTTGCTAGCTCTCTCTTTCCACCATGTCAGAACACAATGAGAAGGCAGCTGTCTGCAAGCCAGAAAGAGAGTCCTCAGCAGAAAACTGGCAATCACCTTGATCTTGTATTTCACAGCCTCCAGAAGTGTGAGAAATAAATTTCTGTTTTTTAGGCCACCCAGTCGATAGTATTTTGTTATAGCAGCCTTTGTTGACAAAGACAGATGTTGATTATCTTTTTAGATGCTTATATTTCCCTTGCTGATCTTTTTCAGTGAGTTATCTGCTTATATTATTGGTTAAAATTTTAATTTTAATTGAGTTAATTTCTTACTTTTGAGTCTGAAGGGCTTTGTGCATATAATTTGGATATAATTCCTTCTCAGATATATGTTCTGCCCTTAATTTCTGTCATTTTGTGGCTTGGCTTTATTCCACTAGTGTCTTTCACAAAACAAATTTAGTTTAAATGAAGTCCAACTTATCAATTATTTCTTTCATTGGCTGTACTTTTGATGTTGAATCTAAACGCTCATCACCAAACACAAGGTCATACAGATTTTCTCCTTTGTATTATTCTGGATTTGTTACAGTGTTAAAATTTAGAAGTTATCTGTGAGCATTTTAAGTAAACATTTGTATAAAATATGAGGCTGTTTAGAGGTTCACATTTTTTACATATGGGCTTTCAAATATTTCAGTAAATTTTATTAAAAAGAATATTTCTTTTAAATTGAATTGCCATCTCACCATGATCAAAAATTAGTTTACTATATTTGTGTGCATCTATTCCTGTGCTTTCTATTGTGTTCCCTTCATCTATGAGTTTATTCTTTGCCAATACAGTACTTTAATTACTTTAGGTTTATAGTAATTCTACTATTTAGGTAGTACGAATCCTCCAATTCTCTAACTCTGTTATTCTCTCTCTCTCTCTCTCTCTCTCTCTTTTTTTTTTTTGTAGACTTATTCCAGCTGCTCAAGGTTTTTTTTTTTTTTTTTTTTTTTCATTTTATATTAACATTAAATCTGTTTGTGAATATCTACAACTAGTGGCTGAGATTTTTGACTGACATGACCTTGAATTTATAGTGTCAATTGGAAAAAATTTACATCTTAAAATTTATTCTTCCAGTGCAATAAAATGCATATAATTTAATTAGATCTTTTGTTTCTTTAATCAGAATTTTACAGTTTTCCACATGGAGGTTCTATACACATTTTGTTAAATTTAAACCTAAAGATTTCATTGTGGTGGTGGTGTCGCTATGTAAATGTAATTCTTCTTAGATGCAAAACCACATTATTAATGTAGGTATATAAGAAAACTATTTTTCTATATTTACCTTATATCATTCTCTCTTGTGAAACTCATTCTCAGTTTAGAGAAATTTCAGGTAATTATTTGAGGATTTCTACATAAACAATTGTATTATCCAAAAATAAGATAAACAATGAGTTTTGTTTCTGGCTTTTTAATATGTACACATTTTTGTTCTTTTTTTCTTGTCTAATTTTAGCAGGTGAAATTTTCAATAGGAAGTTGAATAGTTGTGATAAGATAGGACATCCCAGCCTTGTTCTTTTTTGTTTGTTTTCATTTTTTTCCATTATATACATATATGTAATATGTATATTATATATATAATATGTACATACCATGTTTAATACCACACATACACATGTACCTATATCTCTGTGTGTATGTGTGTTGTGAAACACTATTTTGATATACAAATATATAACAAAATGATTATTACAGTCAAGGGAATTAACACATCCATCTCCTCACATAGGTACCTGTATGTATGTGTATGTATGTGTGTATGTTAATAGCATTTGAGTCGGGCGCGGTGGCTCAAGCCTGTAATCCCAGCACTTTGGGAGGCCGAGACGGGCGGATCACGAGGTCAGGAGATAGAGACCATCCTGGCTAACACGGTGAAACCCCGTCCCTACTAAAAAATACAAAAATCTAGCCCGGCGAGGTGGCGGCGCCTGTAGTCCCAGCTACTCCGGAGGCTGAGGCAGGAGAATGGCGGGAACCTGGGAGGCGGAGCTTGCAGTGAGCTGAGATCCGGCCACTGCACTCCAGCCCCGGCGACGGACCGAGACTCCGTCTCAAAAAAAATAAAGAAAAAAAAAAAATAGCATTTGAAAACTATTTTCTTAGAATTGTTTTTGATCTTAGGAGAAAATCATTGTGTCTCACTATTAAGTATAATATTAACTGTAGGCTTTTTGTAGGTATACTTTATCAAATTGAGGAAATTTCCTGTAATAGTTTGCTGAGAGTTTGTTACATTTATGGCTGTTTGATATTGATAACAGTTTTATTTGCTTCATTTTATATTACCATTTTTCTTGTTGAGCTTGTTGATACAGTAGATTATAAGGATTAATTTTCAAATGTAGAATGAGATTTCCTTAGAAGTAATAAATACCATGTGGCAATGGTATATAATTCTCTTTAAATATTGTTAAATGTGCTTTGTGTCTGTATTCATGAGAGATATTCAACTGGCAGTTTTGGTTTTTTGAGATGACATTATTTCGTTTTGGTATTAGGGGAATCCTGACCTCATAGAATGAATTAGGAAGTGATCACTCTGGTTCTACTTTTTGGTAGAGATTATTGAAAATTACTGTTACTTCTACTTTAATTCACTAGTGAAACCATCTTGACTTGGTGCTTTCTATTTTAGGTTGATTCAATTTATTTATCTATCTAGAGACAAGGTCTTGCTCTGTCATCAAGGCTGTAGTGCAGAGGCATAATCATAGTTCACTGCAGCTTTAAAATTCTGGGCTTAAGCAATTCTCCTGCCTTAGCTTCCCAGTAGCTAGAGCTATAGGCACATACCAGTATGCTGGGCTAATTTCTAAATTTGTTTATAGAGGTAGGGTCTCACTATTTTGCTTATGCTGGAAATTATATATATATTATATGTATATAATATGTATATATCATGTACATATTATACATAAATATATATGAGTGTGTGTGTGTGATTAAATGATATTTTTCTTCTACCTTCTTTTTTTTTTTTTTGCTTTGAGATGGACTTTCACTCTTGTTGCCCAGGCTGGAGTGCAATGGTGTGATCTCTGCACACTACAGCCTCTGCCTCCCGGAATCAAGCAACTCTCCTGTCTCAGCCTCCCAAGTAGCTGGGATTATAGGCATGCGTCACCACACCTGGCTGATTTTTTTTTCATTTGATAGGTTTATTTATTTATTTATTTTGAAGATTCATATTTATTTTTACTATCCTTTTTTTTTTTTTTTTTTTTTTTTTTTTTTACTTTGAGTTCTAGGTTACATGTGCACAACGTGCAGGTTTGTTACATATGTATACTTGTGCCATGTTGGTGTGCTGCACCCATCAACTCATCAACACCCATCAACTCGTTATTTACATCAGATATAACTCCCAATGCCATCCCTCCCCCCTCCCCCCTACCATAATAGGCCCCGGTGTGTAATGTTCCCCTTCCAGAGTTCAAGTGATCTCATTGTTCAGTTCTCACCTATGAGTGAGAACATGCAGTGTTTGGTTTTCTCTTCTTGCGATAGTTTGCTGAGAATGATGGTTTCCTGCTGCATCCATGTCCCTACAAAGGATGCAAACTCATCCTTTTTTATGGCTGCATAGTATTCCATGGTGTATATGTGCCACATTTTCTTAATCCAGTCTGTCACTGATGGACATTCAGGTTGATTCCAAGTCTCTGCTAAATTTTTGTATTTTTAGTAGAGACGGGTTTCTCCATGTTGGTCAATCTGGTCCTGAACTCCTGATCTCAGGTGATCTGCCCAACTCGGTCTCTCAAGGTGCTGGGATTACAGGCATGAGTCACCGCACCTGGTCTTTTCTCCCTTCTTTTAACTTATCTATGTGTTGATATTTTAAAAGGATTTCTTGATACCAGGTGATACAGTTTGGATATCTGTCCCTATCCAAATCTCCTGTTGAAATGTAATCCTCAATGCTGGAGGTAGGGCCTGGAGGGGGGTGATTGAATCAGGGGGGTGATTTCTCATGGTTTAACACCATTCCCCTAGTGCTGTTCTCATGATAGAATTCTCATGAGATCTGGTTGTTTAAAAGTGTGTATCTCTCTTTATCCTGCTCCGGCCATGTGAGGTGCTTGCTGCGCCTTTGACTTCCACCGTAATTGAAAGCGTCCTGAGCACCCCCCGCCCCCGCACAAGAACTCAAGCAGAAGCCAACCTGCAGAACTGTGAGCTAATTAAACCACTTTTCTTTATAAAGTACCTAGTGTCCAGCATATCTTAATAGCAATGCAAGAATGGACTAATACAACCGTATATATTTGGGTATGGATTACGAGAATTTACTTTACTTTTATGCCCATTTATTTACTTAAAAAAAAAACCCATACCATTCTGCTGTTTACTATTTGTTCCCTTTATTCTTTGTTGTTCTTTTCCTATTTTTTTGGCTTTCTCTGTGATTGATCAATTTTAACTATTCTATTTATCTCCTTTATTAGGTTATTATTTAAGCTTATTTTTAAAAAAATGTTTTTTGTGTATCTTAGGATTTATAATATGTATTATAAAATGGTCTGAGGACTTCTTCAAATAATACAAAATTACTGCACATGTAGGGGGAGAACCTTACATTCCAAATCATTCTTTTCTTCCCTTCTTGTCTGACATTTCCCTATACATACACTATAAAAACATATCACAGTATAGGCCAGGAGCGGTGGCTCACGCCTGTAATCCCAGCACTTTGGGAGGTCGAGGAGGCGGATCACCAGGTCAGGAGATCGAAACCATCCTGGCTAACACGGTGAAACCCCGTCTCTACTAAAAATGCAAAAATTTAGCCGGGCGTGGTGGCGGGCGCCTGTAGTCCCAGCCACTCGGGAGGCTGAGGCAGGAGAATGGCGTGAACCCGGGAAGCGGATCTTACAGTGAGCCGAGATAGCACCACTGCACTCCAGCCTGGGTGACAGAGCGAGACTCCATCTAAGAAAAAACAAAAGAAACAAACAAAAAAATAAAACAAACAAAAAACAAACAAAAATCACAGTATAATGTATGATATGTCTAGTAATATATGGTTTATATCTCCCTATTTATGTTGGGGTATTACATTCCAGAGATTCTGCAAAGAGAATCTGTCTCCTGAAGACTTCCTAGCTATGTTCCAAGGTTATTTGTATTAAAAGCTTACAAGTTTATTAGTTTTGTGTTAGTGATTGGGTCTTTCTTTGATGGTCCAATAGGGTCTCAGTGTTCCTAGGTACTGTAAACCTGTTTATTAAGTGTATGGCTTTCACCAACGTTACTGTTCCTCCACCACATGTATAATTGTTCCAAGCACATACTCCTTCACTTTTCCTAGCTGAGGTGGATTTCTCTTCTGCTCTGAGACTATAACTTTTTGGGTTTTGTTTTGTGTTGCCATTTTCTCTGTAGATTAAAGTTTTCTTCCAAAAACAGATGAGGAGATGAGTACAGGCAGAGTTTCTTATGGGCATATTATTTTGGAATATTTGTAATAAAAAATAATTTGTAGCAGATAAATGCTTTCTAACCATTAAAGGAAAAGTATATGTTACACTGCTAAGTATAAACACCATTTTATGAATCTGTAAATCTAGGAACTGATAAACAAGATAGTGTTTACTGCTAATGATCAATTAGTATATTACTTTCCTCAGCCAGTTACATGACTAAATCAAACGTAATTTAGATTTTTTTATTCTTACAAAAAACTAATAATCTCTAGAATTGAAAAGCAGTCAAGACATGAGTAATTTTTTTATATTTATACAATTTCACTTTTCATAATATTTTAGTTAAAAATAAACAGTAACGTAGATTATGAAAAAACAATGGCCCCCCCGTGTTCTGGTGAAAGCCAAGACCACAGTAATGCATTTTAATACACTTAACATGTACATAAAATATATATAACTTGAGATATAACTTTATTTTTTATTATTTCAGGTCATTCACATTTACTGTTTTCCTTTTTATAGACATAAAAAGGCAATTTGGAAAATATTAAAAATTGATGCTATTATAACTATTTTATAATTTATTTTGTTTACAAAGTGGACTCCCATTATACATAATAAATTACTTCATATATACCAAAAGAAAGACAAATATGTCACAGCAAAATGACACAGTATGTCAACAAAAGACACATTTTCAAAAAAGAGTTGAAGTAACTTCATAAATATTTGACAGCTTAAGAAGCAATTGTATAAAGAACTTCTTTGGAAATTATTTTTTCACGCTTGGGACAACAAATTTTATCAAAATATTCAAAAATTAGAATAGATTTTTGCTTCTTCCTTTGTGAGGGAAGAAGCATTGATCTTTTTTAAAGCAACTTTAAAGTTAATAAAATAGCAATTTAAAAGGTCGACTTATGTATGTATCCAAATGCTTCCAGCAAGCATCTTTATATGTTTTGATGAACTTTCATGATTTTGGGTGATTATTGTTAAGCCTTACTCACAAACTAACAGTGCAAAAAGGCTACGGAAACAACAACAAAAGCCATGGTATGTTAACTATCACCGCAGTATTCTAAATAACAGAATAAAAAGGGAATTTTTGTTTTATATAATACGATTGGATGCCTATTTGAAAATGGAGAAGTGAATGAACAAATACTTGTTCCTCTACTTTGCTGTAAACGTCTAGCAATTTTGCATTTTAATAAAGACTTTTTTTTTTTTTTTTTTTTTCCAGAAAGCACACTACTTTTGCCTTGGGTGTCAGAAAACAGATGTTTATACTAAAGAATTGACAATGTTTTATAAAAATAAAAAACCACACATTAAATACTTTGATTCCTAGAGCAACTCATTTCCTTATGTGACAAGCAGAGATGAGAATATATGTGACTTTTTTCTTAATACCAAGTCACCATGTTGCTCATTTTTACAACTTTCTTTATTGTGTGCTTTTGTAGAAACTTGATAGAGTTTTTTAGTGGTTGTTACATAATATCATCATGAGCAACTACTGTTGTTAGGCAAATTCAAATAAGGCTAGTGCTGAAATGGCAAAGTTGGATTTTTAGATTTAGCCAAGATCTATAAAAAAAAATTTAACCGGAATAATGAAACTATACTCATTAAAATATGAGATAATATATAAAATATGATATATATACTTCAAAGCATTTCACTAAACATTTGTTTATATTTCTTTGCAATCTTTTATTTAATGAGAAACCAGATCTATCTTCCAAATACAATTTTTTAAATTATAAAACTTATTTAAAAAGGAAAGAATATGATTCCATTTACTTTTTCCATTTATCAAATCTTCTTTACTGACCCCACAATTTTTCATAGTTTGATTATATAAATAATATGACTAGACTTATCTGAATTTAAAGCAGTAGAAGAGAAAGAGACATTGAATTTTAAATAGAGCATAAAATATATTTTCAGGGGCAATAATTCTCTTTGTGGGAGGATCAGAATCCATCTGTTTGATGATCCTCCCACTCTGTGTTCCAACTGAGCTATGAAGTCTGAAGCAATTAGCCTGAAATGTGGGAAATAGATGGCTAGGGCACCTAGCGATATGACACAGGAAGCTAATGTAAAATAAACCCCTCCTAGGCATATCAAAAATACACAGAAATTCTGTGTAAAATGTTTTTAAAATAGTCTTTCACAGTGGAAAAAAGGGAAAAAAATCAATTGCTTAAATTAGTTTCAGTGTATTAAATTAAATTATTTTGGGGTATTTTTGAATTTAATTAATATTGGGCAGAAGTTTTGTTTACTTTTTATTACATGGGCTATTTTCTAATGGTGTTTATGCAATTAGAAGTTAACTTGTTGATTTTTATCTAGGATAGATGAAAATAGCAGACGTACAGTAGATATAACAACCATAAAAGTTACTGTCTCTGTGTAGATCATTAATCAGTTCTGTATATTACTCAGAGATTGTACTCTAATAGTTCCTTATACAATTTGTTATTCATAGTTTGTTTTTCAAATTGTCATTTGAAACTGTCTTAGCATTTTACTAGGTCTTTTATTAATAAGGCCAGTAAAATCATTAAAACATATTTATTTTTTATTCGAATGAGTGCCATTTTTGTCAATCTTTTGTAAATTATACTTGGTAGCATTTATCAGAGTGAATCTTCTATTGTAAAGGTAAGTTTTGATGTTGAAAACGTGGGATTTTTGTGCGTGTGTACTAGATTACACTATAAGTGAGAATTTCTTATGATTTCAAAGTTACTATTCTGAAGTCTAGGGCTTACATGATAATATTCACTAAAATATTTCTAAAAATCTACTGAGAAATGTTGAGAACTAATTCCCTTGTCAAAAGCTAGAAGCATGAAAAAATTGTACTTTCTGTGAAATCAGACCTAGAAAAATATCTTCCTAAACTAGACAAAGCAGAAATGTTATTTGTCATCCATCCAAGACATGATTACGAAAATAAAAGTCACAAAAGAGAAATTTAAAACACAAACTTAATTATAAGAGCATAGAGCATTCTAGATTTATGCCATTTGGTGATATAAGAAGCCCAAATATGGAATTTAAAATTAAATTGCTTTGGTCCTGAAACCTGTTTTGCAAAAGCAAATTCCAAAACACTCTGTAGGCATAGATACATAACAGCTTAACACACACAATAAACAAAATTAATGTATAATAGAAAAGTTAAATAACACATTAAACAAATTATTTTAAAAGGAAGTTAATATAAAAACTAATTAGAAAATCAATAAGCAGAGATCCCAGAACATTCTGAATGATATGGAATATATATATATATTTAAAGGAAAAACATAAACATCTGTATGAAATGAACTAATAATGTAAAAATAAAACAAGAGACTTAACACTGTAAGTAGAGGCATTACTTTATGTTCAAAGTTTGGTTAGTGTGAAATAGATACTTAAGAACCGAGTTCAGGAAACTAGCTTAGAAATTATTCAAGTGTGGGGGGCGGAGCAAGATGGCCGAATAGGAACAACTCCAGTCTCCAACTTCCAGCGCGAGCGACACAGAAGACTGGTGATTTATGCATTTTCAACTGAGGTACTGGGGTCATCTCACTAGGGAGTGCCGGACAATCGGTGCTGGTCAGCTGCTGCAGCCCGACCAGCGAGAGCTGAAGCAGGGCGAGGCATCACCTCACCTGGGAAGCACAAGGGGGAAGGGAGTCCCTTTTCCTAGCCAGGGGAACTGAGACACACAACACCTGGAAAATCGGGTGACTCCCACCCCAATACTGCGCTTTGAGCAAACGAGCACACCAGGAGATTGTATTCCACACCTGGCCGGGAGGGTCCCATGGCCAGGGAGCCTCCCTCATTGCTAGCACAGCAGTCTGCGATCTAACGGCAAGGCAGCAGCGAGGCTGGGTGGGGGGGGGCGCCCGCCATTGCTGAGGCTTAAGTAGGTAAACAAAGCCACTGGGAAGCTCGAACTGGGTGGAGCTCACAGCAGCTCAAGGAAACCTGCCTGTCTCTGTAGACTCCACCTCTGGGGACAGGGCACAGCTAAACAACAACAACAAAAAAAGCAGCAGGAACCTTTGAAGACGCAAACGACTCTGTCTGACAGTTTGAAGAGAGCAGTGGATCTCCCAACATGGAGGTTGAGATCTGAGAAGGCACAGACTGCCTGCTCAAGTGGGTCCCTGACCCCTGAGTAGCCTAACTGACAGACATCCCCCACTAGGGGCAGTCTGACACCCCACACCTCACAGGGTGGAGTACACCCCTGAGAGGAAGCTTCCAAAGTAAGAATCAGAGAGGTACACTCGCTGTTCAGCAATATTCTATCTTCTGCAACCTCTGCTGCTGATACCCAGGCAAACAGGGTCTGGAGTGGACCTCGAGCAATCTCCAACAGACATACAGCTGAGGGTCCTGACTGTTAGAAGGAAAAATATCAAACAGGAAGGACACCTATACCAAAACCCCATCAGTACGTCACCATCATCAAAGACCAGAGGCAGATAAAACCACAAAGATGGGGAAAGAGCAGGGCAGAAAAGCTGGAAATTCAAAAAATAAGAGGACATCTCCCCCTGCAAAGGAGCGCAGCTCATCGCCAGCAACGGATTGAAGCTGGTCAGAGAATGACTTTGACGAGATGAGAGAAGAAGGCTTCACTCCATCAAACTTCTCAGAGCTAAAGGAGGAATTACGTACCCAGCGCAAAGAAACTAAAAATCTTGAAAAAAAAGTGGAAGAATTGACAGCTAGACTAATTAAAGCAGAGAAGGTCATAAACGAAATGACAGAGATGAAAACCATGACACGAGAAATATGTGACAAATGCACAAGCTTCAGTAACCGACTCGATCAACTGGAAGAAAGAGTATCAGTGATTGAGGATCAAATGAATGAAACGAAGTGAGAAGTGAAACCAAAAGAAAAAAAGAAGAAAAAGAAATGAACAAAGCCTGCAAGAAGTATGGGATTATGTAAAAAGACCAAATCTACTTCTGATTGGGGTGCCTGAAAGTGAGGGGAAACATGGAACCAAGTTGGAAAACACTCTTCAGGATATCATCCAGGAGAACTTCCCCAACCTAGTAGGGCAGGCCAACATTCAAATTCAGGAAATACAGAGAATGCCACAAAGATATTCTTTGAGAAGAGCAACTCCAAGACACATAATTGCCAGATTCACCAAAGTTGAAATGAAGGAAAAAATCTTAAGTGCAGCAAGAGAGAAAGGTCGGGTTACCCACAAAGGGAAGCCCATCAGACTAACAGCAGATCTCTCAGCAGAAACTCCACAAGCCAGAAGAGAGTGGGGGCCAATATTCAACGTTCTTAAAGAAAAGAATTTTCAACCCAGAATTTCATATCCAGCCAAACTAAGTTTCATAAGTGAAGGAGAAATAAAATCCTTTACAGATAAGCAAATGCTTAGAGATTTTGTCACCACCAGGCCTGCCTTACAAGGGACCCTGAAGGAAGCACTAAACATGGAAAGGAACAACCGGTACCAGCCATTGCAAAAACATGCCCAAATGTAAAGACCATCGAGGCTAGGAAGAAACTGCATCAACTAACGAGGAAAATAACCAGTTAATATCATAATGGCAGGATCAAGTTCACACATAAGAATATTAACCTTAAATGTAAATGGACTAAATGCTCCGATTAAAAGACACAGACTGGCAAACTGGATAAAGAGTCAAGACCCATCAGTCTGCTGTATTCAGGAGACCCATCTCACATGCAGAGACATACATAGGCTCAAAATAAAGGGATGGAGGAAGATCTACCAAGCAACTGGAAAACAAAAAAAAAGCATGGGTTACAATCCTAGTCTCTGATAAAATAGACTTTAAACCATCAAAGATCAAAAGAGACAAAGAAGGCCATTACATAATGGTAAAGGGATCAATTCAACAGGAAGAGCTAACTCTCCTAAATATATATGCACCCAATACAGGAGCACCCAGATTCATAAAGCAAGTCCTTAGAGACTTACAAAGAGACTTAGACTCCCATACAATAATAGTGGGAGACTTCAACACTCCACTGTCAACATTAGGCAGATCAACAAGACAGAAAGTTAACAAGGATATCCAGGAATTGAACTCATCTCTGCACCAAGCGGACCTAATAGACATCTATAGAACTCTCCACCCCAAATCAACAGAATATACATTCTTCTCAGCACCACAACCCACTTATTCCAAAACTGACCACATAATTGGAAGTAAAGCACTCCTCAGCAAATGTAAAAGAACAGAAATTATAACAAACTGTCTCTCAGACCACAGTGCAATCAAACTAGAACTCAGGACTAAGAAACTCAATCAAAACCACTCAACTACATGGAAACTGAACAAAATGCTCCTGAATGACTACTGGGTACATAACGAAATGAAGGCAGAAATAAAGATGTTCTTTGAAACCAATGAGAACAAAGATACAACATACCAGAATCTCTGGGACACATTTAAAGCAGTGTGTAGAGGGAAATTTATAGCATTAAATGCCCACAAGAGAAATCTGGAGACTTATAATTGACACTCTAACATCACAATTAAAATAACTAGAGAGGGAAGAGCAAACACATTGAAAAGCTAGGAGAAGGCAAGAAATAACTAAGATCAGAGCAGAACTGAAGGCGATAGAGACACAAAAAATCAATGAATCCAGGAGTTAGTTTTTTGAAAAGATCACCAAAATTGACAGACCGCTGGCAAGACTAATAAAAAAGAAAAGAGAGAAGAATCAAATAGACACAATAAAAAATGATAAAGGGGATATCACCACCGACCCCACAGAAATACAAACTACCATCAGAGAATACTATAAACACCTCTATGCAAATAAACTAGACAATCTAGAAGAAACGGATAATTTCCTGGACACTTACACTCTTCCAAGACTAAACCAGGAAGAAGTTGAATCCCTAAATAGACCAATAGCAGGCTCTGAAATTGAGGCAATAATTAATAGCCTACCAACCAAAAAAAGTCCAGGATCAGATGGATTCACAGCTGAATTCCACCAGAGGTCCAAGGAGGAGCTGGTACCATTCCTTCTGAAACTATTGCAATCAATAGAAAAATAGGGAATCCTCCCTAACTCATTTTATGAGGCCAACATCATCCTGATACCAAAGCCTGGCAGAGACACAACAAAAAAAGAGAATTTTAGACCAATATCCCTGATGAACATCGATGCAAAAATCTTCAATAAAATACTGGCAAACCGGATTCAGCAGCACATCCAAAAGCTTATCCACCATGATCAAGTGGGCTTCATCCCTGGGATGCAAGGCTGGTTCAACATTCGCAAATCAATAAACATAATCCAGCATATAAACAGAACCAAAGACAAGAACCACATGATTATCTCAATAGATGCAGAAAAGGCTTTTGACAAAATTCAACAGCCCTTCATGCTAAAAACGCTCAATTAATTCGGTATTGATGGAACGTACCTCAAAATAATGAGAGCTATTTATGACAAACCCACAGCCAATATCATACTGAATGGGCAAAAACTGGAAAAATTCCCTTTGAAAATTGGCACAAGAGAGGGATGCCCTCTCTCACTGCTCCTATTCACCATAGTGTTGGAAGTTCTGGCTAGGGCAATCAGGCAAGAAAAAGAAATCAAGGGTATTCAGTTAGGAAAAGAAGAAGTCAGATTGTCCCTGTTTGCAGATGACATGATTGTATATTTAGAAAACCACATTGTCTCAGCCCAAAATCTCCTTCAGCTGATAAGCAACTTCAGCAAAGTCTCAGGATACAAAATTAATGTTCAAAAATCACAAGCATTCTTATACACCAGTAACAGTCAAATGGAGAGCCAAATCATGAATGAACTTCCATTCACAATTGCTTCAAAGAGAATAAGATACCTAGGAATACAACTTACAAGGGATGTAAAGGAACTCTTCAAGGACAACTACAAACCACTGCTCAGTGAAATCAAAGAGGACACAAACAAATGGAAGAATATTCCATGCTCATGGATAGGAAGAATCAATATCGTGAAAATGGCCATACTGCCCAAGGTTATTTATAGATTCAATGCCATCCCCATCAAGCTACCAATGAGTTTCTTCACAGAATTGGAAAAAAAAGTGCTTTAAAGTTCATATGGAACCAAAAGAGAGCCCGCATTGCCAAGACAATCCTAAGTCAAAAGGACAAAGCTGGAGGCATCACGCTACCTGACTTCAAACTATACTACAAGGCTACAGTAACCAAAACAGCATGGTACTGGTACCAAAACAGAGATATACACCAATGGAACAGAACAGAGTCCTCAGAAATAATAGCACACATCTACAGCCATCTGATCTTTGACAAACCTGAGAGAAACAAGAAATGGGGAAAGGATTCCCTATTTAATAAATGGTGCTGGGAAAATTGGCTAGCCATAAGTAGAAAGATGAAACTGGATCCTTTCCTTACACCTTATACGAAAATTAATTCAAGATGGAATAGATACTTAAATGTTAGACCTGAAACCATAAAAACCCTAGAAGAAAACCTAGGTAGTACCATTCAGGACATAGGCATGGGCAAGGACCTCATGTCTAAAACACCAAAAGCAACAGCAACAAAAGCCAAAATTGACAAATGAGATCTCATTAAACTAAAGAGCTTCTGCATAGCAAAAGAAACTACCATCAGAGTGAACAGACAACCTACAGAATGGGAGAAAATTTTTGCAATCTACTCATCTGACAAAGGGCTGATATCCAGAACCTACAAAGAACCCAAACAAATTTACAAGAAAAAAACTAACAACCCCATCAAAAAGTGGGCAAAGGATATGAACAGACATTTCTCAAAAGAAGACATTCATACAGCCAACAGACACATAAAAAAAATGCTCATCATCACTGGCCATCAGAGAAATGCAAATCAAAACCACAGTGAGATACCATCTCACACCAGTGAGAATGGCAATCATTAAAAAGTCAGGAAACAACAGGTGCTGGAGAGGATGTGGAGAAATAGGAACACTATTACACTGTTGATGGGATTGTAAACTAGCTCAACCATTTTGGAGAGGAGTATGGCAATTCCTCAAGGATCTAGAACTAGATGTACCATATGACCCAGCCATCCCACTACTGGGTATATACCCAAAGGATTATAAATCATGCTGCTATAAAGACACATGCACATGTATGTTTATTGCGGCACTATTCACAATAGCAAAGACTTGGAATCAACCCAAATGTCCATCTGTGACAGACTGGATTAAGAAAATGTGGCACATATACACCATGGAATACTATGCAGCCATAAAAAAGGATGAGTTTGCATCCTTTGTAGGGACATGGATGCAGCTGGAAACCATCATTCTTAGCAAACTCTCACAAGAACAGAAAACCAAACAGCGCATGTTCTCACTCATAGGTGGGAACTGAACAATGAGATCACTTGGACTCGGGAAGGGGAACATCACACACTGGGGCCTATCATGGGGGAGGGGGGAGGGGGGAGGGATTGTATTGGGAGTTATACCTGATATAAATGACGAATTAATGGGTGTTGATGAGTTGATGGGTGCAGCACACCAACATGGCACAAGTATACATATGTAACAAACCTGCACGTTATGCACATGTACCCTAGAACTTAAAGTATAATAAAAAAGAAAGAAAAAGAAATTATTCAAGTGTGAATAAGAAAGCCTAGGTTAATATTTTGGGCACACATTGACAATATGTGAAACTCTGAGAGCTTTAACTAACCCTCTGTAGCTCACATTTCCTTTTACAAAAGGGAAATATTAATAAACCATAAAATTGTTATGAGAATTTACTGTAACAAAAACCAAAACACTAAATCGCATCCAAAAGCATCAAAACTAATCTTAGCTTTAAATAGTATTACTAATACTATCGGCATCATTCAACTCTTCATGGAAGTTAATTCTGATACTTACGGAGATTTTATCATTTACCTAGAGAAGGTAAATTATTTTGCACAGAGTTTGTCTTTGGCACATAAGATGACATTTCTTGAAAGAATATGTTATCTGAAACGAATTTACACTTAGTACAAAACAGCTGCATCAAGGTATCATAAATTACCTCCAAATGTAATGAAAACAGCTACGCAGACATAAAATATTTATATTATCTGCCTATATTAGTCCTAAATCAATTATTTAAAAAGGGTGATTCGGGTAATTACAAATTAAATCTCTTCATATTTCTTTGTAACACAGGCATGAATACACCTGAGTAAAAGCGTTTGTGTAAGAATAAAATGTGAGTATAAATATAAAATTAGAACATTCATTACCAATATAATAATTGTTATTATTTTAGATGGAATCTCATACTGTTTCCTGGGCTGGATTGCAGTGGTGCGATCTCAGCTCACTGCAACCTCCACCTACCGGGTTCAAGAATTCTGCCTCAGTCTCCCGAGTAACTGGGATTACAGGTGCCCATCACCATGCTAAGCTAATTTTTTGTATTTTTAGTAGAGACAGAGTTTCACTATGTTGGCCAGAATGGTCTCAAATGTCTGACCTCATGTTCCACCCGCTTCAGCCTCTCATAGTGCTGGGATCACAGGTGTGAGCCACTGCAGCTGGCCAAAATTGTTTTTTAATGTCAGTGTTTCTGTGGTTATCAGTGAATGATCTACAGAAGCACATATAAAAATATTTCCCATCAGAATTGTCACAAATAAATTTTCCTAGGTATTATCAGGTGTTTTAAAAGGAATGCAAACAATTCTCTTCACTTGCTAATCAAAAAAAGTTATATAAGATTCAGCCTTGATTATCCCAGATTAATGATAAATCTTACACATCTCTTGTTTCTATGAATGTGAGGTCATTAATTTTAATGACTTTATTATTATTTTAAACTTTTGGGGGGATTTTTTGTTTGTTTCCTCTCAACTGTGTTCTCTTTCATTATTCTTTTCTAAATATTTTCACATTATGAAACTCAAATTTCTTTTTTGATTGAATTTATTACCAAATTTTAGCACTTAGATACCTTTGTGTTAGAACTGCCACAATCAGGACACAGAACAATTCCTTCATCATTAATAACTCTATTATGTTATCCCTTCAACCCTATCCTCTTGCAACCACTGTTCTGATCTCTGTCATTATACTTTTGTTTTTTTTTTTTTTTTTGAGAATGTTGAAAAATACAAAAATAAGGCATGTAACTTTTGTGACTGACATCTTTCACTCGGTGAAATTCCTTTGAGATACATCCAAAATATTATGTGTACTGAAAATTTATTTCTTTTTTAATGCAGTATAGCATTCGTCTGCATACAAGAGTTCATTTATTCATTTACCTATTGGAGGCAGTTAAGGATATTTACTATATTGGGAAATTGTGAAGAGAACCAGAGTACAGTTAGAGGTGAGCGATTTCTGTTGCCACTAACTTTATACCACTTGTTGATCTAGTTGCATGGTTCATAGTAGTATCCGACAGAAAAGGAAGTTATGCATTTACCCTCGCTGTTCAAACAATCTGAAAAATGTTCATAGACTGATGTAGCCCTGAACAACCTATCATCTAGAAAACACCACACAGACACTGAGAAAAGGTATGCAATAATAAGCCAGTCTTTTATAAAGTTGAAAA
Source organism: Rhinopithecus roxellana (assembly GCF_007565055.1). NCBI lineage: Eukaryota > Metazoa > Chordata > Mammalia > Primates > Cercopithecidae > Rhinopithecus > Rhinopithecus roxellana. The sequence goes on from NC_044549.1 coordinate 95,024,356, forward strand.
GGAAGTGTACTTTTAGCCAAAGTGCAGATTTAACACAAGACGTTCTGTGCCAGACTAATTGTGTCATTATAGGTTAAAAGGCCTACAGAAATATAACCTGGAAGAATTCCGCTCTAAAGGTGAAGGATCCACATGTGAGTTTAGTACTAGGGAAAGTGGCATTTTCCTTCAGAATTTCAGGAATCTCTAGAAACTAAGAACACCTGCACCAGTATGCTTGAAGCAAATGGGCAAAGTGATGGGCATGCCAGGGACTAAATAGAACAGATTAATAAACCCCTGAGTTTTGGAAAATATTAAGTAAAAAGACATCTGGAAAGAATAATTCTGAGAAGAAGACTTTTAAGTAGGTAAGTGTGTATGTTGGGGGTTGACTAAACGTAAGTGCTATCTAAACATTAAGAGGGAGTTTATTTTACAATCTCATGTTGCTGAGAGGATTCAAAGGAAAACAGGTATGTGTTACACAACTACAGTGAATTCATTTTTGACAAAGGTGCAAAGAATACACACTGGTGAAAAGACAGTCTCTTCGGCTGGGTGCGGTGGCTCATGCCTGTAATCCAGCACTTTGGGATGCCAAGGAGTGTGGATCACGAGGTCAGGAGTTCATGACCAGACTGACCAACATGGCGAAACCCCATCTCTACTCAAAATACAAAAATTAGCCAGGCGTGGTGGTGGGCACCTGTAATCCCAGTCACTCAGGAAGCTGAGGCAAGAGAATCACTTGGACCCAGGAGGCAGAGGTTGCAGTGAGCCGAAATTGCTCCACGGCACTCCAGCCTGGGTGATAGAGCAAGACTACATATTAAGAAAAAAAAAAAAAAAAAAAGACAAGACAGTCTCTTCAATGAATGGTGTTGAGAATACTGTATATTCATAGGCGTAAGACTGAAAGTACATATAAAACAATCAAATCAGCATGGATTAAAGACTTAAATTTAAGACCTCAAACTATGAAACTACTATAAAACAAACAAAGAGAAAAACACACAATGGAGAAACTCTCCAGGAAAAATTTTCGTGTTGGCAAAAATTTCCTGAGTAATTCCACACAAGCACAGGCAATCAAAGCAAAAATTGACAAATGAGATTGCGTCAAGGTAAATAACTTCTGCACAGCGAAAGAAACAATCAAGGGAAGAGACAACCCACAAAGTGGGAAAAAAAATTTGCAAACTACCCATTTGATGAGGGATTATTACCTAGAATATATGAGGAGCTCAAGAAACTGTATACGAAATAAATCTAATAATCCAATTTAAAAATAGGAAAATATTTGAATAGCCATTTCTCAAAACAAGATGTACAAATGACAGGCATATGAAAAGGTGCTCAGCATCATTCATTATCAGTGTAGTGCATATCAAACTACAATGTGATACCATGGCACCCAGGTAAAATGGTATTCAAAAGCCAGGCAATGACAAATGTTGGTGAGAATGTGGAGAAAAAGGAAACCTTGTACACTGCTGATGGAAATGTAAATTAGTACAACAACTATGGAGAACAATTTGGAAATTAGTTAAAAAACTAAAAATAAAGCAATGATATGATCCAGCAATTTCACTGCTGGGTATATGCTCAAAAGAAAGGAAATCAATATTTTGAAGAGATATTAGCACTCCCAAGTTTGTTGCAGCACTGTTCACAATAGCAAAATTTGGAAGCAACCTAAGTGTTCACTAACAGATGAATAAATAAAGCAAGTGTGGTAGATATACTCAATACAGTACTATTCAGCCATAAAAAATGAGATTCTGTCATTTGCAACAACGGGTGGAACTGGAAGTCATTATGTTAAGAGAAATAAATCAGACACAGACAAAACTACATTGCTTGTTCTCACTTATTTGTGGAATCTAAAAGTCAAAACAATTTAACTCATAGAAACAGAGAGTAAAATGATGGTTACCAGATGCTGGTAAGGTTAACTGGAGCAAGGTGGGGTTTGGAAGATTAACAGGTACAAAAAAAAATAGTTAGAAAGAATGAATGAGACTTAGTATTTGATAGCACAACAGGATGACTAAAATCAAAATGTATTAATTGTACTTTTTAAAATAACTGAAAGAGTACAGTTGGATTGTTTGTAGCACAAAGGACAAATACTTGAGGGAAAGTATGTACCATTTCCCATGATGTGATTATTATGCATTGCATGCCTGTATCAAAACATATCATGTACTTCATAAATATATACACCTACAATATGCCCATAATAATTTAAATTAAATGGTAAAACAAATGCATATGTGTTATTATTTATATGCCTTTATGATAGAGACAGGAGGCAGCCAAATGCCTAGGCAGATAGGTGCAGGTACCTGGTGAAACCCCACCTCAAAACCAAAAACACTTTAAAGCCTGAAAGTCAAGCTACAAGTTAAATCCTCAGACTGGACTGAGAACTTGTCTTCCTGTTTAGCATGCTTTCTTCTGATTGACCCCCACCCTTCACCTATTTTAAATATACTTGCCCTTTTCTTACTGGTTTTCTGTATTGTCATGCCAGTCTTTGAGTAGTGTCTTTGCTTTAACTTTTTTTTGCATACTCACAAACCAATCTCCATGTACTCACCATTCTGTGCTTATAAAAATCCCAGACTCAGACAGTAGAGGAGGAGATGGCCTGACTTTGGAGAAAAGGCAACCTGACTTTAGGGAAGATTACCTTCCCTTCCTGTCCCCTCTCTAGCTCCCCTCTCTACTGAGAGTCATTTCATCACTCAATAAAAGTCTCCACCTTCACCATCATTTAATCATCCATGTGACCTTATTCTTCTTGGACACAGGGCAAGAGCTCAGTACCCACCAAGTGTGGATACCCAGAAAGGCTGTCACACTAGTCCTTTGCCCTCACCAGGAGAGGGCAGCAGCCCATGTGATGAGGCAAGGAGCCAACTCAGCTGCCAACACATTGCTATCTGTGGATGACTGAACTAAAGGAGCACTGTGACAACTGCTCTGGGTCTTCAGGGTTGTGGGCACCCTCACCTGGACACTGCTATGTTCTCAAGACCACCACAAGCCCCACATGGAATTTGCTCCTGTGTCAGTGCCTGGAGCAGCCAGCCAGATTCTGCACTTGCTCATTCATGTGCTCCCTCCCACAAAGAGTTGAGCACAGTGGGCTGAATAGATGGGGCACTCCTTTCATGATTCTGACAAAGGGCCCCAGAAAAATCCTGCATCACTTAGGTCCTAGCACTATGATTTATTACCATACATTACACTTTGATTCATCACCAGATAAATATTTTAAAAAATATATATAAACCCTCTTGCAATGACAACCAAATAGGTCTAACTCAGATGTAATCCAAAAATATACGTTAGGCTGGACATGGTGACTCACACTTGTAATCTTAGGATTTTAGGAGGCTGAGGCGGGGTGATCTTTTGGGCCCTGGATTTTGAGTTTACAGTGAGGTATGATTGTGTCAATGCACACTAGCCTGGGTCACAGAGTGAGACTCTGTCTCCAAAAATATATAGAGATAGATATTCAGATATATATATTTACTGAGCAGGAGAGTTCTCCCTGCTGATTTTCCACTCATTACATATTGTTATTGTCATCTCTTAATGCTTTCAGTTTTCTATTGTTCATTAAGGATAAACTTGAACCGTATTAGGAACAAAAGAAAAAATATTCTTATCTTTTAAAATTTTTGTATTTGAAGTTTATAATTTTCTAAGGCAACTCAAATATCTTTGACAAAAAATAAACATAGTGACCACTTTAAGCAGGTATAGCTATGTTTTTTCAATTAATATCACAAATATATACCTAAATTTATCCACAGATTCTGTGAAATAGTTTATTCATTCCATATACTTTTTTTTTTCTGGGAGGAATTATGATGTTGTGAAAGGAAAGTAAAATATGATAATTTTTGAAAAGAATTATGTTCACAAAATATAAACATTTTATCTATATCTATATTTCTCCATGATCAAAGTGTATTTTCTGACTTCTTAGTGAAGATAAACATTTTATTTGTCTCATATAATCAATAAATTATTAGTAACAAAATGAAGTTACCATCTTAAACTATCTGTTAGTACAAAAAAGAAAAATGTACATTAGGAATATTTGGTGATTTTGAGATTAAGATTTGGGGTTGTTGTGTCAGAATATTGTAGGCCACTTACATTGTTTTGTCTGGTCAACATTCCTCACTAATACTGGCATTATAACTTCGCCACTTTGGTAAATTTTTCTTCTATCACTGACAGCATACATATCAAATAGGTGTTACCATGTTCTTTAAAACCCCATCACTTTTAGTGAAATATAGACATGACTGAAAATATTCTTGGATTATTTAAATTGGTATCTTAAAAAACTTCCTTTAAGGAACAGGTATATGTGAAGTTCAGACCATTTAGTTTGCAGTTGTCACACATATTTATAAAAACTTCATCTGTAATGGAAACAAATAAAACAACCATTGGTATAGTTTGGCTCTGGGTTCCCATCCAAATCTCATGTCAAGTTGTAATCCTCACTGTTGGGGGAGGGCCATGGTAGGTGACAAATGGATCAAGGAGGTGGATTTCTCCCTTGCTGTTCTTGTGATAGTGACTGAGTTCTCATGAGATCTGTTTGCTTAAAAGTGTGTAGCACTTCCCCCTTCTTCCTCTTTCTCCTGTGCTTCCATGTGAAGATGTGCCTGCTTTCCTTTTGGCTTCTTCCATGACCATAAGTTTCCTGAGGCCTATCCAGCCATCCCAGCCATGCCTCTTGTGTAGCCTGCAGAAATGTGAGTTAATTAAATATCTTTTCTCCATAATTTATCCACTCTTGGGAATGTCTTTATAGCAATATGAAAATGGACTAATACAACTGTGTTGAAAAAAAGCAGAGACTTAAAAAAGAAGAGAGAACTCTGATGGTTTTCAATTTCATGTTATCCATTGTCACTGAAGAGTAGCTCTCTCCCTGTTTTTCACTAAGATTTATCCTTTTATCTTTTTTATGAGAGAGATTCCAGCATCCTTTCCAAACTGATACCACATAGATATTAGATAACATTTAAATTCAATAGCTTGAATTCAAAATAATTAAGACTGTTATGAAATTATAAGTCCATGTCTTAAGAATCTGTTTTATCAGTGGTGTATATGTGGCATTATGTACCTTTAATATTCATTCTGTGAAAAATAAGATATTTCCCAGAATTATGCTCATTTAAACACACCAACTCACTTGGAGATGACTGAATTAAGATAACAAAATCCTTCTTGCATTTGTAAATGTTAATATTTCTTTCTTTCTTTCTTTCTTTTTTTTTTTTTTTTTTTTTTTTTTTTTTTTTTTTTTTTTTTTTGAGATGCAGTCTGGCTCTGTCCCTTAGGCTGGAGTGCAGTGGCTTCATCTCGGCTCACTGAAAGCTCCACCTCCCGGGTTCACGCCATTCTCCTGCCTCAGCCTCCCAAGTAGTTGAGACTACAGGCGCCCGCCACCACGCCCGGCTAATTTTTTGTATTTTTAGTAGAGACGAGGTTTCACCGTGTCAGCCAGGATGGTCTCAATCTCATGACCTGGTGATCTGCCTGCCTCGGCCTCCCAAAGTGCTGGGATTACAGGCGTGAGCCACTGCGTCCAGTGTAAATGCTAACATTTCTTAACATGAGAGGCTGGATTAATAGTTTTTTGGCCTTTGTATTATAGAAATAGATTCTGTAATCTACATTTTATTTGAAGAACAGTAATTTGAACTTTAATATTTTTTACTTTAAATGATACACCCTCCAATGCATTTGTTATTAATATTTGAATGCTGTTTGAAGTTTGTGGCAAGCAATCATTTTCCTTAAGAATAACACTAGATTTACTGTATAATATGAAAACATTATTTTATAGCAGTCACTGAAGTTAGAATTAGTCTATAATATACTTGCATCATCAGTTGGTGCATTAAGATTCTTTAGCAAATATTCCATCTTTCATTGTAGGAAAATAAAAACATATGTTCCACTTCGGCAGTTTTACAAATGCTGTAGTGCTTAAGAGCTAATGGTAGATTTGCACTAGCTTGCGTGACCCACTAAGTAGCATTTTCAAGCTAATGATCTGAAGAGTAAACATATGTCAGTATAAGATCATTGGTTTCTTACTTGGTTTAAAAGATTCTTTTTTAGACAAACTATTTAAACTTTATAATACAAAATGAATAAAACATTTTGTCTGATATTTTTATTTAAAAAATCTTGAGAAACACCTTAGGTCCCATAAACTTAATTCTGAATATTATTGATCTTACTATTAAATGTTTCAAGTTGCCTACATCACTTTTTTATTTTTTTAGAAGCATATGGAGAAACATTTGGTTTCTCTGTATTGAACCCTCTCCGGAACTTTTATACTTTTAAGTTAGAATTGTATATCGTAATCTAACTCATATATACACATAGTTTTACTCAAAATCATATAGTTATATCAGAAGATATAAAAAAGTGAATATAATTATTTTTATTTTCCTTTACCTTTTTATCATTATAATGTTTGTGCAAAAAATAAGCATAACGAGAACAGTAATAAGATTAAATACAATTTCTAATTTTTGTGCTTGGGCTATCTTGGTATGACAATTACTAGTAACTGCACAGATATATGTAAACAAACTAGCTATGGTTTCAGGGCAAAGCATCATTACTCACATGTTAAGCACAATATCAGCATTCTTCTCAACTTCGATGTTTTAATTTAAATATACAGTGCGAAGAGGTTATCACCTGAGGCCAAGGAATGCAAATATGAATTTTCTGTGACCCAGAAGGCCTAAAGTTACCATAATATTTTTAATGTATTAATACATGTTTAGTGAAATCCTTCTGAAAAGAGAAGTCTCTGTAGGTGAGTATCATATAAGGCAATTCTGTTGTAGATACCTCAAAGACAAAATTATTTAAAATATCTCAGGACTCTTAAATGTTAGTATCTGTTCTCACCAAATCCCAATAAGCTATTGAATTATAGTAGCCATAAAAAGCCAGACTGTGCTTAAGGGTCATTGTCCTAGTCCAGCCAGCTATCAAAGGCATGTGAGACCTATTTGGACAAATAACTAGAGCTGGTGAGTATGGGCTAATAAATTAAATCATAAAATCAGGGATTACATACAAAGTTGTTATTATTTAAGAACTAGGCAATAAAATAATAGGATTGCAAGTCTGATGTGATATTTTTAAAGTATATTGAATTGAATGTCCACGACACAGATTATAAAATTGAAAGAAGCCAGATAAAATAAAAAATCATGTTAAAACTCTTACATGACTAAGAGTCATGGTCTCGTCTGGCATATTTGGAGTACTTTATCATTGACCTCAACTGTTGTCATCTCTGTGCTGCTCTATAATTAATAAATAAATATATTTTAAAGTAAGAATAAATTTGTGTATACCTTTTTCTCGAAAATCAATTATATGTTGATTTATAGCTTACTTGATTCTTGGAAAAGTAAAAGCTAAGATTTACAGTAAAATGAAGACAATGAATAACTACAAGGCACCTATTATTTATGAAGGTAGTATGAAGCAGAACACGTGAAGGAATGTTGTAATTTCAGCAATCCAAAAAACAATGGGCAAAGCATATTCCTTCATTTAATAAATACGCATTAATAATCTCCTTTGTGATAGGTACAAGAATCCAGATGCTCCAAGAGCTAAAACACTTCTGGAAGAACTTCATCCAGGATATATATTTATGCTGTTCTATGGCTAAAATTCTACAGAAATAACATTATGTGTAAATGTCAGGAGTTAGTTATTTCATATTAGCATAGTATCTTAACACAGAAGGATGGAAAAATTATGCCTCTGTCTATTCTAAAGTAGTTGGAATAAAAAAAACCTTCCCACTGAAAGCAAATATAAAGTGTAGCTAAAAATATTTAAAACAAACCAAGACTAAAAAAAATCCATAAATGTTTAAAAGCATGGGTGAACAACCAAAGAGGCCAGGACTTGAGAAGCCAAGATGTCAGATGGAAATGAAACACACTGAAATATCCCTGTGTTTCCTCAGGATACTTTTTGAATTCTAGTGCACAGTAGAAGAATGAACAAAATTATACAACCTAGAATTTACAGTTGTCTCCCCAGACAAGGAGGACAAAACTATGTGAATAAAGTTCAACAAAAGAAAGAGAAAAGAAAGAATTAGGCAAAAAGGAAGGAAGGAAAGAAAGAAAGAAGAGAGGGAGGAGGGGAAGAAAGACAGACAGAAAGAAAGGAAGTGAAGGACAGAGGGAGGCGATGAGGAAGGGAGGGAGGAAGAGAGGGAGGGAGGGGGGAAAAGAGAATTAACACCTATATTTCTGGATTTGAGCAAGAAGGAGTTCTCTCTTAGACACATTTAACAGAATGTTAATGCAAATTCTTGAAGTGTGATAATAAAGTGTGGATTTACCTTTATAGGAAAAAATGATCTATCCTTACATTATGTCACAGCAGAAAGAAAAAAAAACAAAAACAAAAACTCTGCAGAAAAATATCATCCAAATTCCCTATAACTTTTTGTCATCAATATATGTAATCAAAACTCTATCAGACACACGTCAACATATACAATTATTTGAAAATCAGAAAGAAAAATATTCCAGATAATAGACCCATAAGTGAACTAGATATTGGAATTTTAATACAGAAGGTGTAAGGCAATTATAAATAAAATACCAATAAATTTTTTTAAAAAGTAGAGATATTTTTACCAGAATAAAGTCCCATAAAAAACAAATGGGAAGCATAAAATATATATTCATGAATTTAAAAAATTAAATGTACAATTCAATAACTGATAAAGGCAGCATAATTGACAAACCAAAAAGAGAATTCGTGATCTATAAAATATGCCATTAAAAATTCAAATTGAAGCACATATTAGTCCATTTTCATGCTCCTAATAAACACATACCTGAAACTGGACAATTTACAAAAGAAAGAGGTTTAATGGACTTACTGTTCCACAGGGTTGGGGAGGGCTTATAATCATGGTGAGCAAGTCACATCTGTAGATGGTGGCAGGCAAAGAGAGAGCTTGTGCAGGGAAATTCCCCCTTATAAAACCATCAGGTCTCATGAGACTTACTCACTATCATGAGAACAGCAAGGGAAAGACCTGCCTTTATGATTCAATTACCTCTCACAGGGTCCCTCCCACAACATGTGGGAATTCAAGATGAGATTTGGGCGGGGACACAGCCAAACCATATCTAAACACAAAGAAAACTAGGCAAGAACAATAGAGAATAAAACATGAGAGACCTTTATGCCTTATGGAGTGTTCAAATATAAATACTTTCAGAGTCTCAGAATGGGAGGATTGAAAAAATATTCAGTAAAAATGTTACAATAAATACTGGAAGAGGTTTTTTCATATATGCTGAAAGCCATTAGATTCATGGAGTTTAATGAAACAACAGTAACAAAAAAATTAAACAAGGAATGAAAATATTGTTAGAAAAAAAATAAAGGTAAAGTGATAGCAAAGTGTGTGTTTTGAAGAGAAAGAACTGTTTCATCGACTCACTGTGGTAGTGGTGATACGTGTTAAAATCCATAGTATTGTACACCAAAGAAAGGTATGTAAAATATAAATCAGGTATGTAAAAAAAAGACTGAAAACAAGGCATTTTCCATAAAAATGGTGGATCCTAGTATAAAAGGAAATGACATTTTAATAAATATTAACCCACAATTCTTAAATATTTTATTTTGCCTTTTTCGATTCTTTTTTAGAAATCTTTTTCTTTCTGCATTTCCAGTTTTGGAAAATTCTGTTGACCTATAATGAAGTTTACAGATTTTTCCTCATATCTGTCCAGTCCACAGATTAGCTCTTCAAAGGTATCCTTTATTTTTATTACAGTGTATTTTTATTTCTAGCATATCAATGTGTATAATTGCATTATCCTTCTGTTCTTACATGTGGTCTATTATTTTCATCATGGTCTTTATTATATTAAATATGTTAAGCTTTATTAATGTTATTTTTAACTGAAACCATACTTGTATGCATTTATGATGTTCAATGTGAATTTATGAAATATGTATACTATGGGAAATTATTATATCAAGTTAATTAACATAGCCATCATCTCACTTCCCTATCACTTTTACGGTGAAAGATTTGAAATTACTCAGTTATTTTGAAATATGCAATACATTTTTTTTTACAGTAGTCACTCTGCTGTGAAATATATCTCAAAGCCTATTTCTCATGTCCCCTTTGATCGAGAACTTTCCATTGCCTCCCTCCTCACTCCTACAGCCTCTGTTAAACATCATTGTGCTCTCTACTTACATAAATTCAACTTTTTAGATTTCATATATAAGTGAGATTATACAGCATTTCTTTTTCTTTTTTTTTTTTTTTTATTTTACTTTAAGTTCTAGGTTACGTGTGCACAACATACAGGTGTGCTCCACCCATTAACTAGTCATTTACATTAAGTATATCTCCTAATTGTATCCCTCCTTGCTCCCCCCATCCCATGGCAGGCCCCAGTGTGTGATGTTCCCCTTCCTGTGTACAAGTGTTCTCATTGATCAATTCCCACCTATGAGTGAGTACATACGATGTTTGTTTTTTTGTCCTTGTGATAGTTTGCTGAGAATGATGGTTTCCAGCTTCACTCATGTCCCTACAAAGGACATGAACTCAGCCTTTTTTATGGCTGCATAGTATTCTGTGGTGTATAGTGCCACAGTTTCTTAATCCAGTCTATCATTGATGGACATTTGGGTTGGTTCCAAGTCTTTGCTATTGTGAATAGTGCCACAATAAACATACGTGTGCATGTGTCTTTGTAGCAGCATGATTTATAATCATTTGGGTATATACCCAGTAATAGGATGGCTGGGTCAAATTGTATTTCTAGTTCTAGATTCTTGAGGAATTACCACACTATCTTCCACGATGGTTCAACTAGTTTACAGTCCCATCAACAGTATAAAAGTGTTCCTGTTTCTCCACATCTTCTCCAGCACCTGTTGTTTCCTGACTTGTTAATGATCACCATTCTAACTGGTGTGAGATGGTATCTCATTGTGGTTTTGATTTGCATTTCTCTGATGGCGAGTGATGATGAGCATTTTTTCAGTGTCTGTTGGCTGCATAAATGCCTTCTTTTGAGAAGTGTCTGTTCATATCCTTCACTCACTTTTTGATGGGGTTGTTTGTTTTTTTCTTGTAAATTTGAGTTCTTTGTAGATTCTGGATATTAGCCCTTAGTCAGATGAGTAGATTGAAAAATTTTTCTTCCATTCTGTAGGTTGCCTGTTCACTCTGATGGTAGTTTCTTTTGCAGTGCAGAAGATCTTTAGTTTAATGAGATCTCATTTGTCAATTTTGGCCTTTGTTGCCATTGCTTTTGATGTTTTAGACATGAAGTCCTTGCCCATGCCTATGTCCTGAATGGTATTGCCCAGGTTTTCTTCTAGGGCTTTTATGGTTTTAGGTCTAACATTTAAGTCTTTAATCCATCTTGAATTAATTTTTGTATAAGGTGTAAGGAAGAGATCCAGTTTCAGCTTTTTACATGTGACTAGCCAATTTTCCCAGCACCATTATTAAATAGGGACTCCTTTCCCCATTTCTTGTTTTTGTCAAGTTTGTCAAAGATCAGATGGTTGTAGATGTGTGGTATTATTTCTGAGGGCTCTGTTCTATTCCATTGGTCTATATCTCTGTTTTGGTACCAGTACCATGCTGTTTTGGCTACTGTAGCCTCGTAGTATAGTTTGAAGTCAGGTAGCATGATGCCTCCAGCTTGGTTCTTCTGGCTTAGGATTGTCTTAGTAATGTGGGCTGTTTTTTAGTTCCATATGAACTTTGAAGTAGTTTTTTGTTTCTTCCCCCCCCCCCCCCCAATTCTGTGACGAAAGTCATTGGTAGCTTGATGGGGATGGCATTGAATCTACAAATTACCTTGGGCAGTATGTCCATTTTCATTATATTGATTCTTCCTATCCATGAGCATGGAATGTTTTTCCATTTGTTTGTGTCCTCTTTTATTTCGTTGAGCAGTGGTTTGTATACTTCTCCTTGAAGAGGTCCTTCGCATCCCTTGAAAGTTGGATTCCTAGGTATTTTTGTTCTCTTTGAAGCAATTGTGAATGGGAGTTCACTCATTATTTGGTTTTCTGTTAGTCTGTTATTGGTGCATAAGAATGCTTGTAATTTTTGTATGTTGATTTGTATCCTGAGATTTTGCTGAAGTTGCTTATCAACTTAAGGAGATTTGGGGCTGAGATGATGGGGTTTTCCAAATATACAATTATGTCATCTGCAAACAGGGATATTTGGCTTCCTCTTTTTCTAATGGAATACCCTTTATTTGTTTCACCTGCCTGATTGCCCTAGCCAGAACTTCCAACACTATGTTGAATAGGAGTGGTGAGAGAGGGCATCCCTGTCTTGTGCCAGTTTTCAAAGGGAGTGCTTCCAGTTTTTGACCATTCAATATGATATTGGCTGTGGGTTTGTCATAAATAGCTCTTATTATTTTGAGATACATCCCATCAATATCTAATTTATTGAACGTTTTTAGCATGAAGGGCTGCTGAATTTTGTCAAAGGTCTTTTCTGCATCTATTGAGATAATCATGTAGTTTTTGTCTTTTGTTCTGTTAATATGCTGGATAACATTTATTGATTTGTGTATGTTGAACCAGCCTTGCATCCCAGGGCTGAATCCCACTTGATTATGGTGGATAAGCTATTTGATGTGCTGCTGTATTTGGTTTGTCAGTATTTTTTTTTTTTTTTTTTTTTTTTTGAGGATTTGTGCATAGATGTTCATCAGGGATATTGGTCTAGAATTCTCTTTTTTTGTTGTGTCTCTACCAGACTTTTGTATCAGGATGATGCTGGCCTCATAAAATGAGTTAGGGAGGATTTCCTCTTTTTCTATTGATTGGAATAGTTTCAGAAGGAATGGTACCAGCTCCTCCTTGTACCTCTGGTAGAATTCGGCTGTGAATCCGTCTGGTCCTGGACTTTTTTTGGTTGGTAGGCTATTAATTATTGCTTCAATTTCAGAACCTGTTATTGATCTATTCAGAGATTCAACTTCTTCCTGGTTTAGTCTTGGGAGGGTGTATGTGTCCAGGAATTTATCCATTTCCTCTAGATTTTCTAGTTTATTTGTGTAGAGGTGTTTATAGTATTCTCTGATGGTAGTTTGTGTTTCTGTGGGATTGGTGGTGATATCTCCTTTACCTTTTTTTTTTATTGTATCTATTTGATTCTTCTTTCTTTTCTTTTTTATTAGTCTTGCTAGTGGTCTATCAATTTTGTTGTTCTTTTCAAAAAAAAAAAAAACAGCTCTTGCATTCATTGATTTTTTGAAGGGATTTTTGTGTCTCTGTCTCCTTCAGTTTTGCTATGATCTTAGTTATTTCTTACCTTCTGCTAACTTTTGAAAGTGTTTGCTCTTGTTTCTCTAGTTCTTTTAACTGTGATGTTAGAGTGTCAATTTTAAATCTTTCCTGCTTTCTCTTGTGGGCATTTAGTGCTATAAATTTCCCTCTACACACTTTAAACCAACAAAGATCAAAAGAGACAAAGAAGGCCATTACATAATGGTAGAGGGATCAATTCAACAAGAAGAGCTAATTGTCCTAAATATATATGCACCCAATACAGTAGCACCCAGATTCATAAAGCAAGTCCTTCGAGACCTACAAAGAGACTTACACTCCCACACAATAATAACGGGAGACTTTAACATCCCACTGTCAACATTAGACAGATCAACGAGACAGAAAGTTAACAAGGATATCCAGGAATTGAACTCAGCTCTTCACCAAGCTGACTTAATAGATATCTACAGAACTCTCCACCCCAAATCAACAGAATATACATTCTTCTCAGCACCACATCACAATTATTCCAAAACTGATCACATAGTTGGAAGTAAAACACTCCTCAGTAAATGTAAAAGAACAGAAATTATAACAAACTGTCTCTCAGACCACAGTGCAATCAAACTAGAACTCAGGATTAAGAAACTCACTCAAAACCACTCAACTATATGGAAACTGAACAACCTGCTCCTGAATGACTACTGGGTACATAATGAAATGAAGGCAGAAATAAAGATATTCTTTGAAACCAGTTAGAACAAAGACACAACATACCAGAATCTCCGGTACACATTTAAAGCAGTGTGTACAGCATTTATTTTTCTGTGTCAATCTTATTTCACTTGGCATAATGTCCTACAGACTCATCCATATTGTCACAAATGAAAGGATTTTCTTTTTTTCTTTAAGGTTGAGTAGCATTTCACTGTGTGCCTGTGTGTGTGTGTGTGTGTGTGTGTGTGTGTGTGTGTGAGAGAGAGAGAGAGAGAGAGAGAGAGCTTATCCTTTCATCTATTGATGGACATTTAAGTTAATTCCATATCTTGACTATTTTAAAGAATGCTGCAATGAACAAGGGAGTGCAGATATCCCTTTAACATATTAATTTCAATTCCTTTGGATGTATACCCAGAAATGGGATGGCTGGATCATGTATTAGTTCTAATTTTAGGTTTTTCAGGAATCTCCATAACATTTTTCTTAATGGCTGTGCTAATTTATATTCTCACCAACAATATGCAAGAATTCCCTTCTCTGCATCATTGCCAACACTCATCTTTCATCTTTTCAATAAAATTCATTCTAATGGGTGGGAAGTGATATTTCATTTTGGTTTTAATTTGCATTTCCCTAATAAGTAGTGATGCTAAGCATTTTTTCCTGTACCTATTGGCCGCCTGTATGTCTGTATGTCTTCTTTTAAGAAATGTCTGGGCCAGGAATCGTGGCTCACACCTGCAATCCCGCAATCCTAGCATGTTGAGAGGTCGAGGCGAGCAGATCACGAGATCAGGAGTTTGAAATCAGCCTGACCAACATGGTGAAACCCTGTCTCTACTAAAAAGCAAAAATTAACTGGGCATGGTGGCAGGCACCTGCAATCCCAGCTACTCAGGAGGCTGAGGCAGAAGAATCTCTTGATCCCAGGAAGAGATGTTGCAGTGAGCCAAGATCACAGCTTTGCACTCCAGCCTGGGCAGAGAGAGACTCTCAAAAGAAAGAAAAAAAAAAAATTCTGTCCTTTACCCATTTTTAATTGAGTTGTTTCCTTGCTTGAGTTGAAAATAAAAATAAATGGAAAGATATTTAGTGTTCATTAATTTCCAGAATTAATACTGTGAAAATGTTCATACTACCCAAAGTGATTTACATATTAATTATAATCTCTATAAAACTCGCAGTATCATTTTTCACAGAAATAGAAAATACAAACTTTTAATTCACATTGAACCTCAAAAGATGCCAAGTAGCCAAAATAATACTGAGCAAAAAGTACAAAATTGGCAGCATCACTCTACTTGACTTCAAAATATAAAGTAATTGCAATCAAAACAACATGGTATTAGCATAAAAACAGACATGTTGACCTACGGAACTGGGTAGAAAGCCCATAAACCTGCTCATTTATAGTCAATTGATTTTTGATAGAAATTTCAACAACACACAATGAGAAACAGACAATCTCTTACATAATTGGCATTAAAAAATTGGATCCGTATATTGGATCCAAAAAATTGAATCCTTACATTTATATTTAGGGTCTGAGGGCATGGCGGCTTTTATATTTAGGTTTTATATTTATATTTAGGGGCTAAGGGCATGGCAGCTTTTATATTTAGGTTTTATATCTAGGTTTTATATTTATATCTAGGGGCTGAGGGCATGGCAGATTCCAAAGCAGACCCCTTCGAGGATAGTAAATCTTCCTCCTCGAGGAAGATTTCTCCTTTAAGGAGAAGAACTCTAAAGGAGTTCAAGACCAGCCTGGCCAACATAGTGAAGCCCCGTCTCTATTAAAAATATACAAAAATGTGCTGGGCATGGTGACATGCACCTCTAATCCAAGCTACTCGGAAGGCTGAGACAGAAGAATCGCTTGAACCTGGGAGGTGGCAGTTGCAGTGAGCCAAGATCGCACCATTGTACTCCAGCCTGAGCGATAAGAGCAAAACTCCATCTAAAACAAACAAACAAACAAAAAGTCTGAGTTATAACCCATTATTATATAGGAGACTTGGTTTATTGGTTAGGTGTGGGAGGAGAGAAGTGTACTATATTCATCTGATTACTTCTTAGAGCTTCAGTGGGCCTATGTCTCAGGAGTGTGGCCCTCACAAGTGTTTCTTTCCTTTTTCCAGAAGTAGAGTTTTTATTGCCGCCTGTGCTCTAGCTGCAGCATTCCTAATCTACAATTTTTCATTTCAGAATATTTTCCTAGAACAGTGTAATTAAATAGAAAATCATTAATACAAATATTTTAAAACTCTAAAAACATCACCAAATACATAGTATATACCTTAAGGAAAGAATTACAGTGTGATGAAACATATCACATCCTGGAAATTAGAGCTGAAGAAGTACTAAAATGGAAATACATAGTATATGATTCACATATTAAATATAATGCCGAAAATGAATGATTGTGCATCAATCTCAAAAAACAAACCAAAATAAAATAGAAACTAGAAGCCAATAAAAAGATAAATAAGTGAAAATACACAAAATAAGAAATTATAGATGATATATAGATAGTTATAGATATAGCTAGATACAGAGACACAGATAAATATAGCATTTCTTCCTTGAGTTTCTAGTGCAGAGATGTTGAAAAAATATTGGAAACAAGTAGTAACTATAATTTCAGAATAAGTATATATTATATGGTGCAGTTTAAACATAAATTTAAAAACAAGAAAACAGAGCTCTGCATTTGCTTAGATAAAACATGCATGAAATAATTAAGTTAACTTTTAAAAGAAATTGAACCTCTCTTCTGGATTTATGAAACAAATGTAAGTGACTCTGTGTGCACTGTTTTTGATAATTCAGGTCTTAGCATTATAAATTAGCTGCCTCCTAGGTCTCTATGCATATTTATAAGCATAATTATGAGTATTTTAATTGACTTTTACCTTTTAGAATGTCACTTATATTTTAAATTTTGTTAAATTAGATCAACGTTTCCTAAATAAATTATGTTTCATGTCCACTATTTTTATTCATTTCACCATTATTTTTAGCAGACAAGAATATCGACTGTCAAAAAAGAAAACTACAAGTTAAGAAAATAGTCGTTTAGTGAAATACAACACTTGGAAGACAAAAAAAAAAAAAAAATCTTGTCTTAACATATCTAGTAAAGTATCTTCACAATGCTATTTTTTCAAGAAGAAAAAAAGTTAATTACTAACAATAGAAAATAAAATAAAATTTACAGTGAAAAATCTGTAATTCCTTACTCTTATAAATGCATATTTGAATTTATTTGGAAGAGTAATCATACTTTCATTTTGAAAGATAATGAAAAATACATGATTTGAACAAAGATCTAAACTTATCCAATGATTTTGAGAAAATATTTTAAGACAGTCTGTTCAAAGTGTATAACTTTTTTTACTGTGTAAGAATTAAAAAGTCCCTGAAATTTGCTATATTATATGAAATCTAATTTTTTAATTTCTAATATTAATGATTATTACATGAACAAAAAAGAGGGTGTAAGTACACTTATTTTTAAAACTGTAAAAATATATGGTAAACATAAACTAATGGGTTTACTACATGTCACAATGAAATGGAATTTATGAGATTATGCATGGCTAAGTCTGAAGCAATTGTCATATCTTTGAGGAATGGACAACTTGAAAATACACTTAGTTCTTTTAAAACATCACATCTCAAGAACAAATAAAATATTTAATGATGGTCTCTTTTTAACTGATTAGCTTTTTATCTTCAGAGAGGCAGGACTTTCCTTTTCTTTTCCTTCTTGACTCTTGTTGCTAATAGTATATGGGAGCCAAACAATCTCTCATTACTCCAGTAGTTCCTGGAAAGGCATAGATCAAAGGCTATTAAAATTGAACTACATTAATAAATCATAGAATATTATCGAAAATTTATGTTTGTATAATTGTATTTTAAATAGAATGTCTTTTAAAATAATAAATTTTAATAAATCATTAGTGCATTTCTGTTCAGGTTTTAATTTTTGTGACTTAGTCCTTTAAACATGTTTTCTGAAGTTCTCTGTAGATACAGGCATGGAAACTGTAGTCTGTCTTCTTCAATTGGTGAAAAAAACATAGTATAGACAGAAAATTGTAAAGTATGCTTTTATTAATACTTGAAAAGTGCTTGTAATTGTGTTAGCTTTTCAATGCATTTCAAGAAGCTTGTAAAAGCATCTTAGAGGGAAGTGAAAATGTATATTAATCTTGGCATGAAGTGGAGAATATATATTTACATTTGGTATTGTTTTGATTTCACATTTCAACCTGTAAGAATCCTTATTAGAGGAAAACACCAGGGGAGCCATCTGCTGATAAAAATATGACCAGTGGACATGACTTATTTCTCCTGTTAAATTTAGAGAATCTTAGTACAGCTTATTAACTAAAGACGTCAGTTTATGAAGAAACATAGTAAGGCAACACTAACGAAGGAGTGAAACAAAGTGGGAGGCCTAACATATACATTAATACTTTTTTTCTGACTTAAGGACATTGAAGTTATTTTATTCTATTTACAAACAATGTATTTTGAATATTGTATTTACATTTATGCATCCATGCAGTCACCAATTTCTAAGTAGGTAAATATTCTTTCAATTAAATATATTATCAAATTTGTAAAAATATTGGTAACTTATAAATACAGAGTTCCAGCTTTTGTGTTCAAATTTTCAGTTTGACATCTAAGTCTAGATTTTAATAATTGCAAATGTTCATGAGAGGCTGGTGATATTTATTTTTCAAATAAAATATTAAATTAATTCCCTAAGATACTTATTTTTGTTAATTTAATACCAGCACATGAAAATCATAGAAAAAGACTATTTTTTGAAGATACCTTTTCAGGACCATGATTTTAAAAGATCAAGACAACAAAGTTCATTTTTTTTGTTGTTCCTCTGTTTTATGAACAGATTAATAATTGACAGCAATGTTTTCTCTTTCATGTATTTCAGACCCTTGATAATAGTTATATTCAAAATAATTTTTAAATTTTCATTTATTGGTTGTTGAAATTAATGAAGCATATTGATAGAAGAATAACTTATAAACATGCATTGAATCTCAGAACAAAATTGCACATATAAATGGCCTATGTCAGCTTCTACTATATTAAGTCAGAAAATAGATGAATTGAATGAATTTGCTTGGTAGAATAGCACATTTGAAATTTTTAAAGAAAACTAATTTGTGTCAGTTTAACAATTATGTTACATAGAAAATATATGAACAACTGTCTGTCATTAATTTTCTTTACTATTTATGTATTTGATTTTTTAAATAATTGCTTAGAAAATAATCAAACAGTAATAGTTGGTGATTACATTTTGAGTATCTTCCTTAGTATAATTAAAGCATGATTGCTTTTTTAAAAATCTGCTTTCATAATCTTGAAAATACAACTTTCAAGAATTTTTTAATTATAAGATTGTTCTGCAAGCATGTAAATTTTAATCTGCAATGTATTTTGCAGATTAACACTGAACTGTTCATCTTAAAACTTGACTGTCAATGTTACACCAAGAAATGAGACATATACTTACTTTAGCAATATTTCTATAGATAAGTAGAAAGAGAGCAAGCCAGAAATTCATATTGCTGTAGTAAACCAGCATCATGGAAAAGATCAGACTAGTGGACTAGAAAATGCCTGCAAGCAGCAAATCTAGATGCTCATATTAGAAGAGTTACTGCAGGTGACATCTATTCCACACTCAAATGTCATAAAGACAGTGGTGCAAAGGGACAGTCGGCACTGGATCAGCAGATACTGAAAAGTAGATTTAGAGCATGTCAGCATAAATGTACTAGTAAAACTCATGAGCATAAATGATGGTGCCCTCAAGGAGCCTATAAACACATACACATTCAAGTGGAATTTTGAAGATCCCTGTGTGATTCTTTGAATAATCTGGGTAATGCTAGTTTAATACAAACACATGACACATTGTAATACCCAAAACTTGTTATAGAGTATGGCTACATGAAATTTCATATAAAAAACAAACAATTTGAAATCAAATAGGAGAAATAACTATGCCTGCAGCTTATAAAGGAAAATAAGTTGTCAAAACTTAAAATAATAGATGCATTTGTTTTCATTTATTTAATATTTATATAGCATTAATACAACTGCCATTGTTTTAAGTATTTTACACACATTAACTCATTTAATATATAATAAACAAATATAACTCATGCATTACTGATAAAAAACTGAGAGATTTTAAGAATTGATCAGGGGGCGGAGCAAGATGGCCGAATAGGAACAGCTCCAGTCTCCAACTCCCAGCGCAAGTGACACAGAAGACCGGTGATTTCTGCATTTTCAACTGAGGTACTGGGGTCGTCTCACTAGGGAGTGCCGGACAATCGGTGCTGGTCAGCTGCTGCAGCCTGACCAGCGAGAGCTGAAGCAGGGCGAGGCATCGCCTCACCTGGAAGCGCAAGGGGGAAGGGGATCCGTTTTCCTAGCCAGGGGAACTGAGACACACAACACCTGGAAAATCGGGTAACTCCCACCCCAATACTGCGCTGTAAGCATACAGGCACACCAGGAGAATATATCCCAATCCTGGCCGGGAGGGTCCCACACCCACGAAGCCTCCCTCACTGCTAACACAGCAGTCTGCCGCGATCTATCCGCAAGGCAGCAGCGAGGCTGAGGGAGGGGCGCCCGCCATTGCTGAGGCTTAAGTAGGTAAACAAAGCCGCTGGGAAGCTCGAACTGGGTGGAGCTCACAGCAGCTCAAGGAAGCCTGCCTGTCTCTGTAGTCTCCACCTCTGGGGACAGCGCACAGCTGAAGACCAACAGGGGAAGTAGCGGGAGCCGGTGCAGACGTGAACGACTCTGTCTGACAGCTTTGGGGAGAGCCGTGGATCTCCCAACGCGGAGGTTGAGATCTGAGAACGGACAGACTGCCTGCTCAGGTGTGTCTCTGACCCCTGAGTAGCCTAGCTGGGAGAAATCCCCCACTAGGGGCAGTCTGACACCCCACACCTCACAGGGTGGAGTACACCCCTGAGAGGAAACTTCCAAAGGAAGAATCAGACAGGTACACTCGCTGTTCAGCAATATTCTATCTTCGGCAACCTCTGCTGCTGTTACCCAGGCAAACAGGGTGTGGAGTGGACCTCAAGCAATCTCCAACAGACCAACAGACAGTCCTTCTGACTGTCAGAAGGAAAACTATCAAACAGGAAGGACACCTATACCAAAACTCCATCAGTACGTCACCACCATCAAAGACCAGAGACAGATAAAACCACAAAGATGGGGAAGAAGCAGGGCAGAAAAGCTGGAAATTCAAAAAATAAGAGCGCATCTCCCCCTGCGAAGGAGCGCAGCCCATCGCCAGCAACGGATCAAAGCTGGTCAGAGAATGACTTGGACGAGAGGAGAGAAGAAGGCTTCAGTCCATCAAACATATCAGAGCTAAAGGAGGAATTACGTACCCAGCGCAAAGAAACTAAAAATCTTGAAAAAAGAGTGGAAGAATTGTCAGCTAGACTAATTAATGCAGAGAAGATCATAAACGAAATGACAGAGATGAAAACCATGACACGAGAAATACGTGACAAATGCACAAGCTTCAGTAACCGACTCGATCAACTGGAAGAAAGAGTATCAGCGATTGAAGATCAAATGAATGAAATGAAGCGAGAAGAGAAACCAAAAGAAAAAAGAAGAAAAAGAAATGAGCAAAGCCTGCAAGAAGTATGGGATTACGTAAAAAGACCAAATCTACGTCTGATTGGGGTGCCTGAAAGTGAGGGGGAAAATGGAACCAAGTTGGAAAACACTCTTCAGGATATCATCCAGGAGAACTTCCCCAACCTAGTAGGGCAGGACAACATTCAAATTCAGGAAATACAGAGAACGCCACAAAGATACTCCTCCAGAAGAGCAACTCCAAGACACATCATTGCCAGATTCACCAAAGTTGAAATGAAGGAAAAAATCTTAAGTGCAGCAAGAGAGAAAGGTCGGGTTACCCACAAAGGGAAGCCCATCAGAATAACAGCAGATCTCTCGGCAGAAACTCTACAAGCCAGAAGAGAGTGGGGGCCAATATTAAACGATCTTAAAGAAAAGAATTTTAAACCTAGAATTTCATATCCAGCCAAACTAAGTTTCATAAGTGAAGGAGAAATAAAATCCTTTACAGATAAGCAAATGCTTAGAGATTTTGTCACCACCAGGCCGGCCTTACAAGAGACCCTGAAGGAAGCCCTAAACATGGAAACGAACAACCGGTACCAGCCATCACAAAAACATGCCAAAATGTAAAGACCATCGATGCTAGGAAGAAACTGCATCGACTAACGAGCAAAATAACCAGTTAATATCATAATGGCAGGATCAAGTTCACACATAACAATATTAACCTTAAATGTTAATGGACTAAATGCTCCAATTAAAAGACACAGACTGGCAAACTGGATAAAGAGTCAAGACCCATCAGTCTGCTGTATTCAGGAGACCCATCTCACATGCAGAGACATACATAGGCTCAAAATAAAGGGATGGAGGAAGATCTACCAAGCAAATGGAGAACAAAAAAAAGCAGGGGTTGCAATCCTTGTCTCTGATAAAACAGACTTTAAACCATCAAAGATCAAAAGAGACAAAGAAGGCCATTACATAATGGTAAAGGGATCAATTCAACAACAAGAGCTAACTCTCCTAAATATATATGCACCCAATACAGGAGCACCCAGATTATAAAGCAAGTCCTTAGGGACTTACAAAGAGACTTAGACTCCCATACAATAATAATGGGAGACTTCAACACTCCGCTGTCAACATTAGACAGATCAACGAGACAGAAAGTTAACAAGGATATCCAGGAATTGAACTCATCTCTGCACCAAGCGGAACTAATAGACATCTATAGAACTCTCCACCCCAAATCAACAGAATATACATTCTTCTCAGCACCACATCGCACTTATTCCAAAATTGACCACATAATTGGAAGTAAAGCACTCCTCAGCAAATGTAAAAGAACAGAAATGATAACAAACTGTCTCTCAGACCACAGTGCAATCAAACTAGAACTCAGGACTAAGAAAATCAAAACCGCTCAACTACATGGAAACTGAACAACCTGCTCCTGAATGACTACTGGGTACATAACGAAATGAAAGCGGAAATAAAGATGTTCTTTGAAACCAATGAGAACAAAGATACAACATACCAGAATCTCTGGGACACATTTAAAGCAGTGTGTAGAGGGAAATTTATAGCACTAAATGCCCACAAGAGAAAGCAGGAAAGATCTAAAATTGACACTCTAACATCACAATTAAAAGAACTAGAGAGGCAAGAGCAAACACATTCAAAAGCTAGCAGAAGGCAAGAAATAACTAAGATCAGAGCCGAACTGAAGGAGATAGAGACACAAAAAACCCTCCAAAAAATCAATGAATCCAGGAGTTGATTTTTTGAAAAGATCAACAAAATTGACAGACCGCTAGCAAGGCTAATAAAGAAGAAAAGAGAGAGGAATCAAATAGATGCAATAAAATATGATAAAGGGGAAATCACCACTGACCCCACAGAAATACAAACTACCATCAGAGAATACTATAAACGCCTCTACGCAAATCAACTAGAAAATCTAGAAGAAATGGATAAATTCCTGGACACTTACACTCTCCCAAGGCTAAACCAGGAAGAAGTTGAATCCCTGAATAGACCAATAGTAGGCTCTGAAATTGAGGCAACAATTAACAGCCTACCCACCAAAAAAAGTCCAGGACCAGATGGATTCACAGCTGAATTCTACCAGAGGTACAAGGAGGAGCTGGTACCATTCCTTCTGAAACTATTCCAATCAATAGAAAAAGAGGGAATCCTCCCTAACTCATTTTATGAGGCCAACATCATCCTGATACCAAAGCCTGGCAGAGACACATCAAAAAAAGAGAATTTTAGACCAATATCCCTGATGAACATTGATGCAAAAATTCTCAATAAAATACTGGCAAACCGGATTCAGCAGCACATCAAAAAGCTTATCCACCATGATCAAGTGGGCTTCATCCCTGGGATGCAAGGCTGGTTCAACATTCGCAAATCAATAAACGTAATCCAGCATATAAACAGAACCAAAGACAAGAACCACATGATTGTCTCAATAGATGCAGAAAAGGCTTTTGACAAAATTCAACAGCCCTTCATGCTAAAAACGCTCAATAAATTCGGTATTGATGGAACGTACCTCAAAATAATAAGAGCTATTTATGACAAACCCACAGCTAATATCATACTGAATGGGCAAAAACTGGAAAAATTCCCTTTGAAAACTGGCACAAGACAGGGATGCCCTCTCTCACCACTCCTATTCAACATAGTGTTGGAAGTTCTGGCTAGGGCAATCAGGCAAGAGAAAGAAATCAAGGGTATCCAGTTAGGAAAAGAAGAAGTCAAATTGTCCCTGTTTGCAGATGACATGATTGTATATTTAGAAAACCCCATCGTCTCAGCCCAAAATCTCCTTAAGCTGATAAGCAACTTCAGCAAAGTCTCAGGATACAAAATTAATGTGCAAAAATCACAAGCATTCTTATACACCAGTAACAGACAAGCAGAGAGCCAAATCAGGAATGAACTTCCATTCACAATTGCTTCAAAGAGAATAAAATACCTAGGAATCCAGCTTACAAGGGATGTAAAGGACCTCTTCAAGGAGAACTACAAACCACTGCTCAGTGAAATCAAAGAGGACACAAACAAATGGAAGAACATACCATGCTCATGGATAGGAAGAATCAATATCGTGAAAATGGCCATACTCCCCAAGGTTATTTATAGATTCAATGCCATCCCCATCAAGCTACCAATGAGTTTCTTCACAGAATTGGAAAAAACTGTTTTAAGTTCATATGTAAGCAAAAAAGAGCCCGCATTGCCAAGACAATCCTAAGTCAAAAGGACAAAGCTGGAGGCGTCACGCTACCTGACTTCAAACTATACTACAAGGCTACAGTAACCAAAACAGCATGGTACTGGTACCAAAACAGAGATATAGATCAATGGAACAGAACAGAGTCCTCAGAAATAATACCACACATCTACAGCCATCTGATCTTTGACAAACCTGAGAGAAAAAAGAAATGGGGAAAGGATTCCCTATTTAATAAATGGTGCTGGGAAAATTGGCTAGCCATTAGTAGAAAGCTGAAACTGGATCCTTTCCTTACCCCTTATACGAAGATTAATTCAAGATGGATTAGAGACTTAAATGTTAGACCTAATACCATAAAAACCCTAGAAGAAAATCTAGGTAGTACCATTCAGGACATAGGCATGGGTAAGGACTTCATGTCTAAAACACCAAAAGCAACGGCAGCAATAGCAAAAATTGACAAATGGGATCTAATTAAACTAAAGAGCTTTTGCACAGCAAAAGAAACTACCATCAGAGTGAACAGGCAACCTACAGAATGGGAGAAAATTTTTGCAACCTACTCATCTGACAAAGGGCTAATATCCAGAATCTACAAAGAACTCAAACAAATATATGAGAAAAAACAAACAACCCCATCAAAAAGTGGGGAAAGGATATGAACAGACATTTCTGAAAAGAAGATATTCATACAGCCAACAGACACATGAAAAAATGCTCATCGTCACTCGCCATCAGAGAAATGCAAATCAAAACCACAATGAGATACCATCTCACACCAGTTAGAATGGCAATCATTAAGAAGTCAAGAAACAACAGGTGTTGGAGAGGATGTGGAGAAATAGGAACACTTTTACACTGTTGGTGGGATTGTAAACTAGTTCAACCATTATGGAAAACAGTATGGCAATTCCTCAAGGATCTAGAACTAGATGTACCATATGACCCAGCCATCCCACTACTGGGTATATACCCAAAGGATTATAAATTATTCTACTACAAAGACACATGTACACGTATGTTTATTGCGGCACTATTCACAATAGCAACGACTTGGAATCAACCCAAATGTCCATCTGTGACAGACTGGATTAAGAAAATGTGGCACATATACACCATGGAATACTATGCAGCCATAAAAAAGGATGAGTTTGCGTCCTTTGTAGGGACATGGATGCAGCTGGAAACCATCATTCTTAGCAAACTATCACAAGAACAGAAAACCAAACACCGCATGTTCTCACTCATAGGTGGGAACTGAGCAATGAGATCACTTGGACTCGGGAAGGGGAACATCACGCACAGGGGCCTATCATGGGGAGGGGGGAGGGGGGAGGAGGGAGGGCTTGCATTGGGGAGTTATACAAGATATAAATGATGAATTGATGGGTGCTGACGAGTTGATGGGTGCAGCACACCAACATGGCATAAGTATACATATGTAACAAACCTGCACGTTATGCACATGTACCCTAGAACTTAAAGTATAATAAAAAAAAAAAAAAAAAAAAAGAATTGATCAAATCCAAGTCATGTAACTAATTATCAAAGGATCTGGGATGAAAATTCAGGGTCTTTCCATATGCTGCAGAAGATCATACATGATTATGAAATTCATGGAATCAGACAGCAAAACAAAGTTTATAAAGCACATAAAAATTTATTTCAAAATAGTATTTGCAATATTCTCAAAGAAAAGAAGCAAGTAGTGAGATTGAATCTTTTATGAGTTTGAATGTAAATTTTTAATAACAGTTATAAGAATTTTGGAATATCATTGTGTTGCTCTGGCACATGACATTGGTGTAAAATAGGAACAATAAAAACCATCATATTTGGAGTTCCCGTGTGTTTCCCACATTAAAAATGAATGCATTAGTAGATTTTCATTTTAGGTGGATCAACTCATCTTAATATTCCAGGGACATTTACTGCTGTACCACTGAATGTCCAACATCCTGAGAACCTCACAAGTCCCAGGCAAACAGGAACAGATTATCACTCTCACTCTGCAGTCAAAGGCAAAAACAGACATTGGTTATGTGCCACTTTCTGGTAGAAAACGTTATAAAACCATTGAGATGGTTGCATCTGTTATCAAATTTTCTGTATATTAATCTTTTTTTTATTTTATAAACAGATACGTTGGGATACCAATAGTAAAACAGAATGAAGTAGATTTAGTGCCCCAGAAGAAAAAAAAAATACTAGAAAAGCTGCACTAAGAACATCTATGTAAAAACATCACAGAAATATTGAAGTCTCCAAGACAGGAGGGGCCAACTTTCTGGTGAGGGGATTATGGAAGACAGCTGAAATGACATTCTGAGGTAACATTTTTTTTTTCCATAAGTGTATTTGTGGATCTGGACTTAAGTCATTTAAGGCTTAGAATCTGAACTTTTCCTAGACAGAGAGACTCTGCTAGGTACAGTGAAACCAATGGACATACCGGTATTCTTTTGGGGTTGAAATACAAAAGTGTAGAATGAAGGGCAAGATCTTGATGAGAAGAAAGAGATGGAAAACTCAGCATAACAACCAGACTATCGCCGCTTCACACACATATACAACTCTTAAGCTGCACAAGTTCGGGGTCTAACAATCAAGCAAAAAGCCTCTGAATGACAAGCCATAGCATTCCTGCAATCTCAGCAAGCCAAGGAGGAAAAGATTAGATGTCAGATCCCTCCATTTGTTTTTTAATTTTTTAAATTTATTTTAATTTCTGGGATAAGTGTGCAGAACGTACAGGTTTGTTACATAGGTATACATGTCCCATGGTGGTGTGTGGCACCTATCAGCCCGTCATGTAGGTTTTAAGCCCTACATGCATTAGGCATTTGTCCTAATGTTCTCCCTTCCCTTGCCTCCCACCCTCCCACAAGACGTTGTGCGTGATGTTCCCCTCCTTGTGTATATGTGTTCTCATTGTTCAACTCCTACTTATGAGTGAGAACACGCAGTGTTTGATTTTCTATTTCTGTGTTTGCTTGCTGGGAATGATGGCTTCTGGCTTCATCCATGTCCCTACAAAGGACATGATTTCACCACTGATCCCACAGTAATACAAACTAACATCAGCGAATACTCCAAACACCTCTATGCAAATAAACTAGGAAATCTAGAAGAAATGGATGAATTCCTGAACACATAAACCCTCCCAAGACTAAACCAGGAAGAAGTCAAATCCCTGAAGAGACCAATAACAAGTTCTGAAATTGAGACAGTAATTAACAGCCTACCAACCAAAAAAAGCTCAGGACCAGATGGACTTACAGCCAAATTCTAGTAGAGGTACAAAGAAGAGCTAGCACCATTCCTTCTGAAACTCTTCCAAACAACAGAAAAATAGGGACTCCTCCCTAACTCATTTTATGAGGCCATCATCATCTTGATAGCAAAACCTGGCAGAGATGAAAAAAAAAAAAAATTCAGACCAATATCCCTGGAGAACATCTATGGGAAAATCCTCAATAAAACACTGGCAAACTGAATCCAGCAGCACATCAAAAAAGCTTATCCAACATGATCAAGTTGGCTTCATCCTTAGGATGCAAGGCTGGTTCAACATATACAAATCAATAAACATAATCCATCCCATAAACAAAAGCAATGACAAAATTACATGATTATCTCAATAGATGCAAAAAAGACCTTTGATAAAATCAAACATCTTTTCATGTTAAAAATTCTAAATAAATGAGGTATTGATGGAACATATTTCAAAATAATGAGTTATTTATGACAGACCTATAGCCAATATTATACTTAATGGGCAAAAGCTGGAAGCATTCCCTTTGAAAACCAGCCCAAGACAAGGATGCCCTCTCTCACCACTCCTATTCAACACAGTATTGGACATTCCGGCCAGGGAAATCAGGCAAGAGAAATGATGTGTATTCAAATAGGAAGAGGAGTCGAATTGTCTCTGTTTGCAGATAACAGGATTGTATATTTAGAAAACCCCATTGACTCAGCCCAAAATCTTGTAAGCTGATAAGGAACTTCAGCAAAGTCTCAGGATACAAAATCAATGTTCAAAACTCAAGCATTTCTATACACCAGATCCTTCTATTTCAAAGTCTTGAAATAAGTGCCCTAGAAGCAGACTAATCAAAGAGACACAGCCTGAGTGTTATAGCTCTTTAATAGCTCTTTCACAATTTGTCTAGTAGGTTTTTCAGTTTTCACCAGAAAATCCCCCATGGAGAAAAAATAAAAGTTAGACACAACCAAATGTTCTTTGAGGGTCAAACGTGATAAACCCTCAAACAAATGTCTACCAGCAACCATTTCTGGAATATAGAAATACAGGCTGTAAGCTTATAGGCTGTAAGCTATATGCACAGATGAGAGGTTCAGCTCATATGTGGGTACAATAAAGACTATCCAGCTTTTTCAAATTTAGAGAGATAAACATGCAAACAGAATCCTAAGAACATTTTATCAATAGCTGAGGTGTACCTTTTTCTCTCCTAGAGTTTAGATGGCTTCCTGATTTATAACAGCTTTGAATGTATTAAGGTTGACGTGACTAGCCACATTGAATCCTAATATAAAATGCTCCACAGTATCATCAACGTTAGACTAGCCCATATTCAGACCAGCCTTCTTTCTTATTTTTTTCTGTTGCAAAGCACATTGTTGCAAAGCACATTTTTTTTTTCAGTATAAGTCTCTGTGAGATCTTTAAATTGCATGTTTTGCTGTGAAGAGTTGAATCTGTATTTTGATAATGTTCATTATTCCTTACATCATTCTGTGCCTGCTTAATTTACAGATTTAATGAGGGAAAAAATGTTTAAATTTTAAAGTAAGTTCATTTTTAGAAATACCATAATTAGTCCCAAGTTTCCTAAAATTTCTATTTATTTTAATGTGTTGCATGAGTATTTTTTGAATATCTTCCAGACATTGTGTTTACCTTCTGGTCAATTTAATTAAGCGAATGTTTATGAGCAAATTCTATATATCAGAAACTTTTCAGAATGGTTTTTATTTCAACAAAATAATGTATATGATTCTAATCATTACCTTGTGGACAATTCTGCAAATTTACGAGTGAGGTCCACATAGTTTCTTCACAATTTATGCTTGTATTCCTGCTCATTTCTCTCTCATCTGTGACTTCCTCAAAGCAATTATTGACACCCAAGTCCACGACTTCCTACCAAAAATAATGTAATTGGCTAAGACAAACATTATAGTGAGGTAAATCATTGCATTTTGAAAGTCAACCAGAAAGTGACCAGATCCAACTGGGTTACATAGAAAAAAATAGAAAATAACATTTTGAAATGAAAGTGAAACAAATTTCTAGTTACCTCATCATACATGGTAAAATAGGCTCTGGCATCAGTATTTTTTTTTTTTTTTGGGGGGGTTGGGGGGTAGGAGTGAAAACATCTGCCTATGCTACATATTGACCAGAGATAGCATTAGTAGCTTTACGTTGCAAATTTTGTGACAATTTAAGCACCAGAAATCAATAGTTTAGTGTCTTGGAGAAATTGGTGTCTTCCTGTCTTCCTTTCTTCCTCCCTCCCTTCCCCTTCCCCTTCCCCTCCCTCCCTCCCTCCTTCCCTTCCTCTCTCTCTTTCTCTCTCTCTCTCTCCCCCACTCCCTTCTTTCTCTTGGGGATTGTTTGAAAAACTGATTCATAATTGGA
This sequence comes from Rhinopithecus roxellana, assembly GCF_007565055.1. Lineage (NCBI taxonomy): Eukaryota > Metazoa > Chordata > Mammalia > Primates > Cercopithecidae > Rhinopithecus > Rhinopithecus roxellana. The sequence goes on from NC_044549.1 coordinate 95,055,060, forward strand.
ACAAAAACTGATGGAATTGTGGTCAATATCAACTAAGAAGATTATATGCATCCAATCTCTGTAAACTATAGCTCATTATTTTAAGGTTAGTGATCTGTCAATAATCATTTTCTCTGGAATCTTGACTGTGTCTTCATAAACTTACAAAGTATAAATATAAAACTTTGAGAAATATTTTGAAAAAAATGTTGAAGACATAAATGATAAAATAATACCTCTTTACAAAGTTTAGCATAAAACATTTTTTAAAAGTTTCAAACTATCTTTTTTTATTTGAAAGTTACTTAGAGGACATTGTATATTATATTATATCTTCTGCTTTTAAGACTTTTTATTTGGCTTTCATGTTAAAATACAATGTTCAAATAAATATTTGATTTTTTTCTTACAAGTATTTCACTTTAATGTGTATGCCATCAATTAGGAGAATATTTACCAAACCCAAAACTATATATATATATACTCTATAGGTAATTATGAAATAAAGAGATTTTGTTGCTATTTAATGGCATCAGACTTACAGATTATTCTTCAGACCTACAGTTCTCTTCCACAATTGATGTGGAATGCTGTCCTCTCTCCATACTCATGGCAATTTAATTTTTCATACTCGTCTCCTTGTATTCATTCTGGAATACTTTCACTCTCTTCTCATACAGCACAGGAAATAATCAACAAAATGAAGAGACGATGCACACAATGGGAGAAAATATATGCAAACTACCCATCTGACAAGGAATTAAAAACCAGAATATATAAGGGGCTCAAACAACTCTATAGGAGAAAAATATATAATAATCTGATAAAAAATTGAGAAAAGATTTGAATAGACACTTCTCAAAAGAAGACATACAAATGGTAAACATGCATGTGAAAAGGGGCTCAACCTCATAATGAGAGAAATGCAAAAATCTACAATGAGATACTATCTCGCCCCAGTTGGAAAGGCTATCCAAAAGACAGGTAATAACATATGCTGGTAAGGATATGGTGAATAGTGGACCCTTGCACACTATTGGTGGGAATATAAGTCAGTACAACCACTATGGAGAACAGTATGGAGATTCCTCAAAAACCTAAAAATTGAGACCATATAATTCAGCTATCCCACTGTTGGGTCTATACTCAAAGCACCTCAGTATATCAAATAAATATCTGCACACTCAGGTTTGTTGAAGCATTTACAATGGTTAAGAACTGGATGCAACCTAAGTGTCCATCAACAGATGAATGGATAAAGAAAATGTGGTACATATACACAATGGAGTAGTATTCAGCCATAAAAAAGAAGGGCATCCAGTCCATTGCAACAGCATGGATAGTACCCGAGATCAGTATGTTACATAAAATAAACCAGGCACAGAAAAATGAACATTTTGTGTTCTCACTTATTTGGGGGTTTAAAAATCAAATCAGTTGAAACTATGAATACAGAGAGTAGAAGGATGGTTACCAGAGGTTGGAAATGGTGCTGGATGTTGGAGGGAGAGGTGGGAATAATTAATGGTTACAAAAAAGTAGAAATAATCAATAAGACCTACTGTTTGATAGCACAATAGGGTGATTATATTGAATAATAACTTAATTGTATATTTTCAAATAACTGAAATAATGTAATTGGATTATTTGTATCTCAAAGTACAAATGCCTGAAGGGATACATACCCCATTCTCCATGATGTACTTATTTCAAATTGCATGCCTGTATCAAAACATCTCATGTATCCCATAAATACATACACCCACTATGTACTGACATATTATTTTTAAAGTAAATAAATAAAAACAGAAAAATGTAAGAAAATAGACTAGCCACATTATATCAAAAAGTATGCTGATATAGCTATATTTACATTTTTCTTTTTTTTGAGACAGAGTCTCACTTTGTTACCCAGACTGGAGTGCAGTGGCACGATCTTGGCTCACTGCAACCTCCGCCTCCCAGGTTCAAGCGATTCTCCTGCCTCAGCCTCCCGAATAGCTGGTACTACAGGTGCCTGCCACCATGTATGGCTATTTTTTGTAGTTTTAGTAGACACAGGATTTCACCATATTGGTCATGCTGGTCTTGAACTCCTGATCTTGTGATCCTCCCGCCTCAGCCTCCAAAAGTGCTGGGATTACAGGCATGAGCTATCACACCTGGCCTATATTTACATTTTTAAAATATAATATTCTGAATTAAAAAAAAATTATTAGGGATAAAAACATATTATATAATTTAGAAATACATAATTTCAACAATTAAAAATATGAGATACCCAAATTGATGCACAATATAAAATGTTTTTTTCAGATGTAATAGTATGAAATTTAGCTGAAAAGTACAGAAATTGTCAAAACCTCAATAAGCCAAATATGTTCACATATCTCTTATTCACAGATAAAGTATTCAAAACATCTAAATAACATATTAACTAGCATGAGCTAATAAATAATTATATAAAATTTCCCAAATTGGTGTATATTATATACCCATTCATGTTTAATAAGAACACATTATGGCCGGGCGCGGTGGCTCACGCCTGTAATTCCAGCACTTTGGGAGGCAGAGGCGGGCGAAATCACGAGGTCAGGAGATCAATATCATCCTGGCTAACACGGTGAGACCTCGTCTCTACTAAAAATACAAAAAAATTAGCCAGGCGTGGTGGAGGGTGCCTGTAGTCCCAGCTACTCGGGAAGCTGAGGCAGGAGAATGGCGTGACCCCAGGAGGAGGAGCTTGCAGTGAGCCGAGATTGCCCCACTGCACTACAGCCTGGGTGACAGTGTGAGACTCCGCCTCAAAAAAAAAAAAAAAAAATGCATTATAAGCATTATTTAACTCCTATAATGAAAGAACATATACTGAATTTAAAAATACAAATCTACACATATTTTTAAAATTATTTAAATTAGAATTAACTGAGAATCAAATAACTACAAAATTATGCTTCATTCAATTTATAAATGACGTTACTGAAATCTGTTACAAATTAAACAATTAAATAAAGTTTACAAGTAATATGAATGAACCTGGAATAGCAGCTAACTCATTTTATGAAACATTATTTTAATGCCAAACAAACCATTGCAATGCAAGAAATTATAGACCAATGTTCCGAATAAACATAGATGGAAATATTCTTAACAAACTGTGTTTGAAATTTTAATTTAATGATATACAAAAGAATAAGTACGTCATCAACAAGTAAGTTTTATCCCAGGAATACAGTACTGAGTGTGCATTAAAATTTAAACAATGTATTCCTCTATTTTAAAAAGACTAAAAAGATAAATAAAGCTAGAAGTAGAAAAACATTTGCCATAAGCCAACATCTTTTAACAGAAATTTATAAAAATATGTATCAGCCAATAAAAAAAGAGAAAACTTCAGGGACTTGTTAAAGAACATCTGTGAAAAATCTAGATTTAACAAAATGCTTTCTCTCGAAGATAAGGAACATAATAAGAATGTCTAATGTTGTCATTTCCATTCAACATTATACTGAAAACTCTAGCCAATCCAATAAAATAAACAAGTAAAATTAATCTATGTTGAAAATAAATGAATAAATTTGTCTTTATTTGTAGAAGGCACAATTATTTATGTAAAAATCTTATGTGCAATAATGCTGCTAGAACTGATAAGTGAATTAGTAAGGGTACAGTATAGAAGATTGTTATACAAAATAAAATGCATTACTACATTGTAGTATATTTGGATTGATTCCAGTTTGAGGTCATACAATTAAACTGTGTTAAACATTAGTTTACATGTTTTTTCATCACTTCACTCTCCAATATGACTTCCTTGTAATTACTTAGAAAGAAATCGTAAAATATTCCAGATTGAAAAAAATTACGATGTCACTGGGAATTTTTAATACTTTGAAACACATAATTATGTGTACTAACTGCTCAATGTAACTGCAAAGCATTGCTTAAAAAATGGACAAATACCATAATGCAGGTGCCTTGGTCAGAGGCAATGCTGTGTGGAATACCATGATGGTGGATAAGGCATTCTGTGAGTCCACAGATGGTAGTCTTGGCAGAAGCATTGGCTGCAGAATAGGCAAGCCCATACCCAGAGTCAGTATCTATTTCAAAGAGGACAAACCTATTCCCTTTCCATGATGGAGGAAGTCTAGAAGAAAACAGGGGTATTGGGGGTGGCTGCTGAGGAGAATCAACATTATCTTGCCTGGCAACTGCCTCAGGGGAAACCATCACTGTTGCCTCAGGCAGTTCAGGGTTTATCTCCTCAGACAAAGATGGAAAAGCTGATGGCAGCATGGGTCAGGGAGTGGATATTGTGACTACAGGGGATGGGGAAGTTGTTTCTTCAGGCAAAAAAGGTTCACCATAGTTTACAAATGCAGTGTCCCCAGTTTCATCAGTGTCCTCCCACAATTTCCCATCCCAAGTGCAGGGTTCCATTCTTTTCCAATCAATACCCTCACTTCAACAATAGACACCTGGCAAGGCTGTGCATGCACTTTTTGTTGCAGGTAAGTCACTCGCATGATACGAACTTGTGTCTGTTTTTCACAATTTCAGCTCTTTCTCTACTGGAGATAAGACCCTCACTCTGGGCAATCTTAGGAAATTTGAGGCTCAGTATCTGCTTCTGAAGCCGGGAGATAGAATATCTGAGTTCATCATTTTCTTTCATCACTTTGTCCAGTGAACTTAGGAGCAGCCAACCTGCTTCATTATGTTCCTTAGTTCTCCACATACGGACAAATTAAGATATACACCAAATATATTGGTTAAAACACTCAATGTTGTTAACATGTAAACTATCTCATATTTAACTGTGGGTTCAGTGCAATTCCAAACAAAACTATGTAAGATTTTTCATTTTAATATAAATTGATTCTTAAATTTATATAGAAATGCAAGGGATTTTGATGAGTCCAAAAATTCAAAGAATGTGTTTGGAAGATCACTATACCTAATTTCAACAAGTACAGGTTTGATTTTTTTCTAGGGAAGATGCAAAGACAATTCAATAAAGAAACTATAGCCTTTTCAAACAGTGAAGATGGAACAATTAGTTATATATGTGCCAAAATTATTTTGATCAAAATCCTATAGCATTTACAAAAATTAACCCAAATGGATGGTAGACAGAAATGTAAAATCTAAATGTAAAATCTATTTAGATATGTTTTATAGCCGTAACATCAATCATGTGATCCATGAAAGAAAACAATGATCAACTGGACTTACCATAATTAAGAACTCATGATCTTTGAGAGACATTATGAAGAAATTTAAAAACATGCTCCCAGCTGTAAGGCAAATTTTAGAAAATTAGAAAATCTGGTAAAGTATTTGAATTTAAATATGTGAATATATTTTCATAGGAAAAATAGGAAAATAAGTAGTCCAACTTGAATACTCAGCAAAAATTTTATATTCACCGAAGAAGACATATAGATATCAAAGAAGTATTCAAATATATGCTCAACATCATCACACACTGGGGAATAAAAAAATATGATCTAAAATATATATCAACTTCAATATATAAGAATGACTGAAATTCAAAAATCTTCTTATACATGGTGGTGACAATAATGAGAAAATAAAACTCATACAATGTGAATGTAAAATGGTTGAAACACTTTAAAAACCAGTTTTGTACTCTTAAAAAGTTAATCCTACAGCTTCCATGTGAATCTGCCATTTCATTCTAGGTAATTACAGTAAAGTCATATTGGAAAGTGAAATGAAAGGAAAGACATATAAAGTAATGTTTAACACAGTTTAATTGCATAACCCAAAACTGGAGACAATCCAAGTACCCATCAGCCAATGAATAGGCAATCAAAATGGATTATATGCAAACAATATTACTATGGGTTATATTAAGCAATATTACTATGCAATAAAAAAAACTATTGATACATGCAATTACATGACATTGATGGCTCTCAGAATAATTATTTTGAGCAAAGCATGCCAGACACACACACACACACACACAGGCATATGTGTGACTTGTGTACGTGTGTGTGTGTATATATATATATGCAGATTATATATATATGCATGCAGAATATATATATATACACACACGTCCTTATTTTTCCCTTACTTTTGTAAAAAACTCTGTATCTCTCTCTCTCTCTCTCTCTCTCTCTCTCTCTCTCTCTATATATATATATATATATATATATATATGTATATACACACACACACACATACAAATTCTAAAAAATTCAGCTTACCTATAGTGACAGAAAGCAGATCAGTTGTGCCTGGGTATTACATGAGCCAGAAGACTGAGAGAACAGAAAGAAATGAACTACAGTGGGGCCAGAGGAAACTTGGAAAATTAACAGTTATCCTTCAGATGGTAAAGGCCTCATAAATATATACATATGTTAAAATTTATCACATTGGATGCTTTAACTATGTTCAATTTACTACATATTATATACATATATCTTAATAAATTTGGTAAAAACTAGCTGAAGAGAATGTTGTCATGGCACATAATAGAAGAGAAAGTTTTTAAAATAGTAGTTTAAATAAAACTCTCAAAAAGAAAACTAGGGAAAAATTTCTGATATTGATAATTAGTAAAATTAAAATGCATGATATTTGATTCTACATTTCCTGATTTTCCTTTTATAGAAAAAGTAGTATGAGAAAGATATGAGTTTGTAGTAATTTTATTAGCTAGAATACACAATTTCTTCCTTTTCTCTTTTTAATGTATCCCTCCACAAAATTTAGATAGTCAGTAGAGAGCAATTATATTTCAAAGATTTTTCTATACCTATGTTCTAGAAGATATACATGAGACAGAGGTCATGCATAGGAATTGCTATACCATAGATTAATTTCACCTTATATGAAGTCTAAAATGAACTTCTATGAAAAATATCAGGGTATGGAAACTTAAGTTTTCACACATTGGCTAATTGTAAATATGTATGGACAGGATAAGATAAAATAAAATAGGAGAAATGCAACATTTATGCAAGGAATACATTTATGAATACCATATAATGCAATCTTGCATAATTCAATATTACTTCAAAGGTAAGTATAAAGTAGAAAATTATATTTTCAGATCTGTAAAGTTTTTAACATTTTTAATACAATAAATACATATGAAAAGAATACAATGTAGTAGAGTTTAATTGTAATTTTGCTTACTATAATTTAACATTTTAAAAATCTAAAAGTTTATTTTTAAAATATTCTGAAAAGTTATAAAGTCACAAAACATATTATATGTGCCAAATTGAAGTTATCACCCCACTTGACATTTAAAGGTCACATTCCCTTATTTAAAAATATCTAATATGGTTTTTGCTTTTCTCTGAGAATTCCTTTGAATGTATACATGTAGTATCACTCATGCCAGTATTGGACTTCAATTCATAAATGGACTTTCTCCTTTAAAAAGTGTGAACAGCTGCTAAAAATTAGACACTAATTCGGAATTAGTAGCATCGTTTAAAATTAACAATTAGCAGTCTAGTTGTCTTTGTTCCTTGGTACATCATAGCTTTTACAGCCATGGCATTATTTTTGTTTTCTATTTTTCCCCTTTAACTTAGATGGATATGGCCACATTTACAAATTTAGAGGAGTAACTCTTAAATGTTAGCTTTTATTTTCTTTTGATTATCACTACTAGTCACAAAGAGCTTTCTATTAAAAATGTCGAATGGTGCTTGCAACATGGCAGAATAGGAAGTTCTGGAGTACTCCTCCTTCAATGGACACAAAGTGTACACACCTACATAAGGATCCATTCACTGAGAGTCAAAATCTAGTTGAAAGACTTGTACAGTAAATGACTGGGAAAATATTCAAATCAAAATGCATAGGGAAAACACTGAGAATGATGGCTTATGCCTGTAATCCCAGCACTTTGGGAGGCTGAGGTAGATCACATGAGGCCAGGAGTTGGAGACAAACCTGGCCAACATGGAAAAACCACATCTCTGCCCCAAAATACAATAATTAGCTGGGCATGGTGGTGCATGTTTGTAATTCCAGCTACTCAGGAAGCTGAGGCACGAAAATTGCTTGAACTAGAGAGGTGGAGGTTGCAGTGGAGCAAGATCGTGCCACTGTACTCTAGCCTGAGTGATAGAGTGAGACTCTGTCTACCCCCATTCAAAAAAAATGCAAAGGGAAATTGAAAATACACTTCAGCACAAATCGAATCTTTAGCACAATGTCTTACAATCAGAGAAGAAAACCCAACTCCTAACTTCTTCCTGTGAGGGAAGGGATCTATACTACACATATAGTTTATACCACTCCAACTTTTGTGGTACCTGACAGAGAGTTTGGCTCTTAAGTCACCTTTCTTAAGGAGAAGAAGGGAGTGTACCAAAGAATTTTCCTGAAATATGAAGAATGGGGCTGGGGTTAGGGGACAAGTTGAACTGCAGTTTCAGCAGCCATAGACTCTATGATTATTCTGGCTTTCAATTTCTTTCTGGAAAGGTTAGGCTGTACACTTTTTCTCTTCTTCTTTGTGGTCATGACTTTAAAAAGCCTGAACCTGGGAGGCTATATAGAAAATAAATACATAAATTAGCTTCCTCAAGCCTAAACAGGAGGGCACTATTTTTACCTTCTTCTTTAGCTTGCTGCAGTGGTAACTCCAGCCTAGAAGTCTCCCTCTGGAAGGAGAATGTGAGACCTCAATGAAGCTGAAAAGGAGGATGGGCACTCCCTGTGACTTCTTCACTGCAGTGCTCCAGTGATAAATCCAGGCTTGCAGATTCTTCCTAGGAGGAGGTTGTGTGGCCTTTGCAAAGCTGAATAGGGGAGTAGGCACTCACCACACCTTCCTCTCTGGCTTGTTTCAGTGAAAAAGCTAGGTCTGCAAACTCTTTATGATAGAAGTTTCTGCACACATCAAGTACCCATGGTTCTAGCCCCCACTCAAGGTTCTGGGTGCTAAGTCAACCTTGGGAGTTGATGGGCTCTGAATTCCTGAGTCTCCTAGCGCAGAAGAACAAAAGGTGATTTTTAAACTTGCACAAGTCTATGGCTGTTATTCCATGCTATTTTTCCTATTTTTCCGTGGCATTAGCCATGGATCATCTCCTTGGCCTAAGGTGAGTAAGAGGTAGATAAAATTTAGTCCTCAGCTTCTGTACAAGAAAAGAAGAAGCTGGAACACATATCTAACCTTCCAACTTTCCAGGTGCTGCCTGAGAGACTGGCTTCTATTTTAATTATCACACCTGTTTCAATGCAATAACACAACTTGGGACATAGTAATCTCCTGAAGGTCACTAAGAGCAAAGACAGTGGGTGGAAAAATCACAAAGAATTGAGAGAAACCTAGAATCTCTGGCAGGGCTGATTGTGAAGGAATATCTCCTACATAAAGCTAACATAACCAGACTTGGAGAAGTAGTTGTCTTATGTAATATACAGAAACCAACACATAGGGTCAATAAAAATGAAGGAACAGGAAAATTAAGAAATAGAAAAATATCTTCCAAATAAAAGAATATAATAAGTCTCCAGAAGCCAACCCTAAGGAAATGGAGATATATGATGCACTGGAGAGGGAATTCAAAAGAAGAAACAAAATTGCTCACCAAGGTTAGGAGACCAGCACACAAACAAGAATTTCAGCAAAGAGATAAATAATGTTTCAAAAAGTACAGAACAGAAAATATGCCACTAAAAATGCAATAACAACACTCAAAAATGTAATAGAGGAATTCAATGGCAGACCAGAGAAGTGAAAGAAAGAATTAGGAAACTTGAAGATAGGTCATTGAAAACCACCCAATCTGAGGAATAAAAAGAAAAAAAAATGAATAAAAAAGACAGGATAGTTTTACTATAAAGTGAGATAATATACATGTTGCTGTAATTCCTAAGAGAAAAGAGAAGCAGAAAGGGACAGAAAACATAACCAAAGAAATAATGGCAGAAAACTTTTTCAGTCCAAGAAAGAAACTATATCCTAGGAACTTCAACAGATACAAATAGGATGCATCCAAAAAGACACATTCAGAGATAAATGATAATTATATTGTCAAAAATAAATACACAGAGAGAGATCCTTGAGAGCAGCAAGGGAAATCAATTCATTATATACAAGGGAATCTCCGGTAAGACTACCTTAGGATTTTTCAGCAGACAACTTAGAGGCCAGAAGGGAGTGAGATGATATGTTTAAAAATCTGAAAGAAAAAAAAAGTTAAACAAAAATAATATAATCAGAAATACTGTTCTTCAAATATATAGGGGACATAAATACTTTATCAGAAAAACAAAATCTGAGGAAATTTATTACCACCAAATCTGTCTTATAAAAAAATACCAACGGAGCCCTTCAAGCCAAAGGAAAATGTTGCTAATTAGTAACATGCAAATATGTGAGTGTATAAAACTCATTGGCAAAAGTAAGTATATAGTCAACTCAAGGAACTGTAATATGGAAAAGGAAAATTAATGGTGGTGTGAAAATCAGTTATATTTATAATACAAAGATTCAAACACAAAACCATGAATAAAAATTATATCTATGATAATATGTTAATAGATAAAAATTATTAAAAATGTAAATTGTGACATTATAAACATATGTGGAGTAGGAATAGTAAAAACGTAGTTTGTGTAAATCATCAATCTTTTTATCAGCTTGAAGTAGCCTGATATAATTGTAAGATGTTTTATGTAAGCCTTATAGTAATCACAAAGTAAAATCTCATAGTAGATACAGAAAATATACAAATAAATGATTCAGTGCATATCACTACTCAGAAAATCATCAAATTACTAAAGACGATAAGAGAGGAACAGAGGAAGAAAAGGTCTACAAATCAGTTACAAAACAAGTAACAAAATGGTAGTAGTAGTAACTCCTTACCTATCAATAATCACTTTGAATTTAAATGGGTTTAATTCTGTAATCAAGAGACATACTCCAGTGGCTGAATGGACTTTTAAAAATTCCAATTACATGCTGCCTACAGGAGACTCATTTCATTTTTAAGAACCCACGTAAATTGAAAGCAAAGAGATGAAAAAAGATTGCATCCAAATGAAACCAAAAGACAGTAGGGGTAATTATACTTACATTAGATAAAATAGGCTTTAAATTAAAAACTGTAAAATGAGACTAGAAAGATCATTATACAGTGATAAAGAGGTCAATTGATTAGGAGGATATAACAATACAAATATATACACACTCCACATTGGAGCACCTAGACATATAAAGCAAATATTTAAAGATTTAAAGGTAGAGATAGACTTCAATACAATTATAGCTGCAGACTTCTATACATCTATTCAACAATGACCTCATTTAGTTAGAAACTCAATATGGAAACATTCAACTTAAACTACACTTTAGACCAAATTAACCTAGCAGACATATATTGAACATTCTACCCCAAAGCATAGAATATACATTATTCTCTAGTGCACATGGAACATAGACCACAAACAAGTCCAAATAAAAATAAAATATTTAAATCATATCTAGTATATTTTCCAACCACAATGGTATAATACTAGAAATCAATAGCAGGAGAAATATTGGAAAATTCACAATATGTGGAAAATAAACTACATGCTCCCCTGAACAACCAACGGGTCAAGAAAGAAACTAAAAGAAAAATGAATAACAAAACTGTTTACTTGGGTCTTTTTTCTCTTGTTCTTTGTTACTCTAGCTAAAGGTTTGTCAATTATTTTATCTTTTCAGAAAATTCACTTTTAGTTTCACTGATCTTTCTATTACTTTTCTAGTCTCCATTTTATTTGCTTTTGCTCTGATCTTTTTAAAATTTTTCCCTTCTAGTAAGCTTGAGCTTAATTTGTTCTTTTTCTAGTTATTTGAGTGTAAAGTTAGGTTGTTTATGTGAGTTCTTTCCTCTTTTTTGGCATTGATTGCTACCAACTTTTCTAAGAGTACGATTTTTGTTTCATCACAAAAGTTTGGGTGTGTTGTGTTTCTATTTGTGTTTTCTTAAGATATTTTTAAGTAAAAGAGCTCAGACTTCCTATTTTAAACTTACTGTGAAGCAAAAGTAATCTAGACAGTGTGGTACTGGCATAAAGATAGACACATGTGTCTGGTTCTTTTCCTTTCCTTTTTTGTTCAGATTTTTTATGTTCTTCTATTTTGAAATGCTTTCTAATTTATGTTGCTGTTGTTATTTAAATCCAGACAGAGTGTATTAGTTAATAAGATCTGAGGTAAATAATACTAGAGTTTGAAGATTTAATCTGACTAGGGGTTAAACGTTTTCTGTTAAATTTTTAATATTTCCTGTTGCCATAGGTGACAGAAGCTTAAAATTCCTCTGGTGTCTTTATTTTTGCTCTTATTCTTCACTTGGGTTTCCCTAAGTCATTCTCCTCAAAAAGAGGCTTTTGCTTGCAAATGTTTCAGCTATAATCTATTGCTATTATTTTAAAACTTTATTAGTGTGGTAGTAATCTGTAGGGAGAGGAATGTCCTATAATTTTCCAAGTAAATCAAATTATTGAGCCTGTGTCTCTGAGCTGTGACCTTCTCAAGCGATTCCAAGTGATATACATGGCTTTCCTCCCTTGTTTGAAATATGAAAACTAGAGGAACAGGAGTAGGGCTAATGCCACTCTTCCTGAGAAAAAGACTTTGAAATAAGTATTCTGTTCCAAAGAGTATGCCTTTGCTATCTCAAATAGTTTGGAACTATTTCAAAGTTGATATTCTTTTCTTCTCCTTGCCAGAATCGTGAGGGCAATCTCCCTCAAATATTTTTTATAAGAACTTGGTGGGGTAATTGAAGTTAAAATAACCAAATGTTGAAACTTCCTAAGACTATATCTTCTGCAATTTTCTCAGTCTCAGATCAGTTCACACTAGCTTCTAGCAATGCATCTAAATGGTCCCACCAGCTCATGGCTCCAGTACCTTCTGCTCCAGAGAAGCAGATCTCAGGTCTTATTTCTATGTCTCCAAATTTGGGGGAGGCACAGGGTGTTAAATTTGTCCCACCATCTCAGTTTTCCAATGAGTCCTAGAAAAGTAATTGAATATAAGTGAATACGATTTTTCTTTCAGCCGTACGTAGTTGATTTCCTTATTCACTACTTCTTTAGCATGTACTGTTGTTTCAGTATGTATTATTGTTTCTGTAGGACTTTTATGAGTGCCTTGTGTCAGAACAATACATTTTCTTCTATTTCTAATAAGTTGAGAGCTTATTATCACAAATGGATTTTATCCAATGCACTTGTGACATTTATTGAGATGATTACCTGATTGCTTAAAATTTATTGGCACAGAAAATTATATTGCTTTTCAATTTTAAGCCATTCTTACATTTCTTGCAAAATGTCAAATGATTATTAGGTAGTTTGTTTTTTATCTACCATAAATTTAACTTGATAGCATTTTATGTATATAGATACAAGAGGTATTAGCACAAACATATACATATTTACAAGAGCTATAACCTCATCATTATTTTATCTTATATCTTAGTTTTTGTATAAAACATATATTTTCTTCATAAAAATTAGATGAAAAGTGTTCTAACTTTTTATATTTTCTGGTAGATTGTAAATTAGTGATATTTCTCCTTTGAATGTTTTGAAGAATTTGTAAGTGAACCATCCAATCCTAGAATTGATTTTATAAGAGTGCTTCAAATTACAAATTCAGTTTCTTAGGTTCATATAGGACTCTTGACATTTTCATATACACATAGGACTATTTTTATGTTATTATTAGAGTTTTTCTCAGTGTTTCATAAAAGTTGCCTTTATCATCTAAATTGTCAGACTAATTGACAAAAAGTTATTTTCTACAATTGCCTAACTGTACTCTAAATAAATTTAGTATCCATACGTAGAATTTGTTAAAGTTGTGATATTATTAATCTATATTTCTCTCATTAGTTTTCCAGTCTTTTTAGAAATTTTATCGGTTTGCTCTAGTCTTTCATTTAAAAATTTTTAGTTCTTCCCATTTTATATCTATATTTTATTTCATAAGTTTCTTCATCATATTTATTTCCTGTATTCTACTTTATTTAAATATAACTTACATTTTGTTATATATATTTGGGAAATCAATGTCATTACTTTTCAACCTTTTGCTGATAATATTTTATTTAATGACATTAAAAATCTTATGACTGTTGCTTTCCTAAATCTAGTAAATATTTTTATTTTATCAATTTACTCATTTTTTAATAAAATGTACTGTTATTTGCCCTTTGATTTATTGTTCAGAGTGTCACTTAGTTTTCAAACTCTTGGAAATTTTCTAATTAATTTTTGTTATTGAATCTGATTTAATTTTAAAGTCACCAGGAAATTATATGTCATGTCTTCTAAAATTGTTGAAATCTTTTTATGACTCAGGATATAATCTATTTTGGCAAATAGATTTGGTCAATAAATAGATTTGGTAAATAAATGACACATGGTTCTTTGAAAAGCATTTGCATGCTACGTACTTCAATGAAATCTGTTGTTTATTAATGTTATTTACTAAATCTTCTAATTTTTTAAAAATAGTCTCACTTGAAAAAGATTTTTAAGAATAACAAAAGATGTTGGCAGATTTATCTTTATTTCAAGTTCTAATGTAGTTTATCTTTAAATACTGCATTATATATGACAACTATCTTATTAATTGCACACTTAGAATTCTTACGCATTCCTGTTGAAAAGATCTTTTTATAATTACAATCTTTGTCCCTCATGCTGTATTTTTCTTTAAGGTTTACTTTATCTCCTTAACATAGCTATACTAGCTCTTTTAGGAAATATTTGAAAGATTTCTCATACTTATACTTTCAAACATTTTGTGTTCTTACATTTGAAAATTGCTTTTGAAGAAAAATAACATATAATTAGTCTTTTCTCTTTATTTAGATTTACCATCTTTATTTTATTGGTATGTATGGAGCTTTCTGTTAAATGTAATTGATTTGCTTTCCAGGAAACCAGGGCGAGTATTAAATGACCAGCAAGCAGGCAAGGCTAGGAGCAAAACTGCACATTTATTTTTTGTCCCCCAGCTTCAGGAAAGAAGGTGTGGGGGAGGGGTGAGGTCCACCGGTCTCCGGCACGGGAGGCGGGGGAGTCACCCAGTGGAGCTCTTGGGCGGAGTTCCTAAACTCCCCACAGGAGTGAGGGCTGAGGAAGTGCGCCCAGCGCGCCCGCTGGCAGCGGCTTTTATGTCCTGGGCCTGGGAGTGGGCGGGCAGTGGGCGGGATGTAGGGGGGTCGGGGCGGGCAGTGGGCGTGGCTAGGCGGGTTCTGGTTTTTCTCCCTCGGAGGTCGGGTTGCGCCTGCACAGTTGACCTGTGTCTTTCCCGGGTGCGGGAAAGCTGACGGTGAAGAACCCGGAACTGTGCCATCTTGCCTCCCTTCATCCAAACAGTAATCACTTCTATAATTTAATTTAAACCCAGTGGTTGGATAGTAGATGTTTAACAAGTGCGTCTTTTTAAAGTCACAGATGGTGAAAAAATGAGTATTTTCCCTAGGACACTGTGTTCCAGCCATACCTTTTTTATCCTTACTATCATTGCTTTCTCCCAAGTATCTGGGGACAAAAAATTGAGATTTGGTAATTCTTCTGCTCTTATTTGAAGTCTCCTTAGAGAATCCTCTTTCCCATTCTTTGTTGTGACAATTGTTTGCAAAAGCTTTCCCAAGCACTGGGCCCATCACCTGAAGGATATTTTGTTCATAGTCCACTCCTTGTGGGTTGTGTTTGCATTAAGAGGAAAATTCAGGCCGGGCGCCGTGGCTCACGCCTGTAATCCCGCACTTCCGGAGGTGGAGGCGGACAGATCAAGAGCTCAGGAGATCGAGACCATGCTGGCTAACACGGTGAAACCCCATCTCTACTAAAAATCCAAAAAATTAGCCGGGCGTGGTGGGGGGTGCCTGTGGTCTCAGGTACTCCGGAGGCTGAGACAGGAGAATGGCGTGAACCCGAGAGGCGGAGCTTGCAGTGTGCCGAGACACTACACTCTAGCCTGGGTGACAGAGTGAGACTCCGAGTCAAAAAAAAAAAAAAAAAAAAAAAAAAAAAAAAAAGAAAGGGAAATTCAAAGCTATCTGAGACTAATATTTTGTTGGACTATGTTGTGGTCAGTTCTGGCGGCTATAGAAAAATTACCGTAGACTAGGTGGCTTAAGCAACAAACATTTATTTCTCACAGTTCTGAAGGCTGAGACATACAAGATTAAGGTGCTAGAAAAGTCAATGCCTGGTGAGAGTCTATTTTATGTTTTGCCATCTTATTTTATCATCACATGATAGACAGCAGAGAGACAGAAAACAAACTCTCTTCTATCTCTTCTCATGAGGGCACAAATCCATCCTCATAACCTAATTACATCCCAAAGTCCTCATTTTCCAATACTATCCCATTGGAGAGAGATTAGGGTTTCAACATATGAATTTGGGAGGAGGAAATGCAAACATTCCTTCCGTAACAGACCAAAATTCCCTTAATCTTTGATAACTGTATTACATTTGCATAATTTTGTTTTTGCTGAGTACTTCCATCACCATGAATTTTTCTCTTGCATTCATGAGATTGAGACGTGTTACTGGTTATATATTAATCTCTTCTGAATCAGTCTTCTCTTATTGATTGTACTAAGCATTTACTTTTTTGCCTACTTTATTTAAAAATTAAGTAGAAATAGAGTGAAAATTTATTTTTGTCATCTTCAGCTTAGATAAACAAATAGGGTTCAAATTTTTCCCTTCATAAACTGTTCAAAATTAGCTTGATACACTCTTCATATTACACAAACCTTTAACAATAATTGAATTTTATAATAAACGAATCTGGAAACAGCATTTAGCATATAACTACATTCTTTAGGAAAAAGACCCGTTTATATTTAGAACTTCATGTAATGTATAGAAGAAGAATTTCTTTCTTCATATTCTCATGGAAACCACAAAGAGGTCGGTAAGCCACAGGACTTGTTTGATGGCCAGAATAGAGGTATAGAACAGAGATTAAGAATATAAATTATTATTCAAAGTTTTGTGAGTACCTACTAGGGTCTATTTTCTATTTTTTGTGTCAACTTGGGCAAATTGATATTTCTTTACCTTACTTTTTAAAAAATGTATACATGTCACATTTGAAACAAATCTAAGGTTGCCTATTTTTCTTTTTTACATTTAGATTTTACATATAAATAAACTGAATTTAAAATGTAAATACTAAATTTTGGAATATTTATACATACTACCGTATTTCTTATTTAAATTTTGAAGAAAAACTAGATCCAGTGTGGTGACTAGCACCTGTAAACTCAGCACTTTGGGAAGTCAAGTCAGGTGAATCACTTGAGGTCAGGAGTTTGAGACCAGAATCACCAACATGATGAAACTCCATCTCTACTAAAAATATAAAAATTACTGGGCATGGTGGCATGCACCTGAGGTCCCAGCTAATCAGGGGACTGAGATTGGAGAATCACTTGAACCCAGGAGGCAGAGGTTGCAGTGAGCTGAGATCATGGTACTGCACACCAGCCTTGGCACCAGAATAAATGAGACTCCATTTCAAAATTAATAAATAAATAAATTAATTAATTGTAAAGAATGATATAAAACTTTAACATGTTGAAGCTACTAGTAACTCTCGCCTCTGAAGACCAGAGGGTTCAAATGTGTTAGCATGATGTAAACCACAATTAACAACAACAATAAAACCCAGTGAATTTAATACATTAAAATAGTAATTAGACATGTTTTATCACATAAGCTGAACTTCAGAAATCTGACTGATGAGTAATTCAGTGATTCAACGATGTCATGTCCCTTGAATCTTTGCACTGGCATTCTGTGTATAAGTTTTGTTTTCAGATGCTTCCCATAGTAAGGATAATATAGATACAATAATTCTAGATAACACAAATATAACAATTCCACATCTATGCATAAATCAGAGATTGGCTGAGAATAAAATTTCCAAAATTTTCTTGAATTATTACCCTTGTGAATGGAATGGGCACAGAAGATTCAATAATAAGACCGATGAAGTGTTTATTACAATGAAAATAGGTATTGTGATATATATATATATATATATTATATATATGTGTATATATATATATATTATATATATATATTGCATTCTCTGCATATGCCACAACAAAACAACAACAAAAACTTTTCATGACTGATAGAAACTTTGTTGTTAAAAACTATCATACATTTTGTTATAGGTATAATTTTTTGAATTTATGAAGTCATATTCAAGTGTAGATGTAACTACATGGATGAGTAGTAGTAGTTTACAGCATGTTATTTTTAAATTTCTTTTTGATTCCTTGTAGAAGTTTATTATGAAAATATATTTAAAATTACAGAGTTAAAATATTAATACTAGAGGAAACGCTAGTAATAAAATTATTCAGCCACTTATTTTGTGAACATAATGTCTTATTGTGCAATGGTCTAAATAATTATAAATATAGTGAGCTACTATAAATAGTTAGATATTTAACTTAAACTTTCTGTCTCTGCATGGCAACAGCAAGTGCTGTCTACTTAGACAGAAGATTCAATATTGATAATCTATTAGTTATATTGAATAGGGTTTGCACAGAATAAAAACATAGAAGCTTGTTTCTAATTATAAACTCTAACAAATAAAAATTCTGATAATACAGCACCAAAACGTAACATGCTTATTGTTTATGTGTACTAAATATTCCCAAAGATCTTGTATCAAACATTTGCATGAAAGGACATAATTATAAGCTCAGTAAATATTAATGAAATACAGCCATATTTAGAAAATGAATTTTTAATTATGATTGACATCTTTATATAGCAATATTTAGATAAGTGAGTAAGTGAGTAAAAGACGAAGGACTTCACTCTTGTAACAGAAACTTCACACATTTTATGTTGGAATATGAAGAAAAATATTAAACAAACATGATTATGATGATTTTCAGAAAAATTATAGTGTAAAACAGTTTCCATATGTGTATAAATGTATAATGTTGATATCAGAAAGAATTAAATTTCTATAAATGATGTATTAAGCAACACATCTAAGGGCCATGTTAAAAAAACTGCATGCCTTTTCGTACAACATCTATCAAAAATTTAATAAGCCATTTTAAGTGGTATGATTAAAGTACTTTTCATTGCATACTTCTTGATTTGCATTTCACAAAAACTTCATATTTTTAAGAATGTGTAGGCTGGTTTGCAAAAGAATAAAGTAATATGTTAATTAAATTGAAATGACAACTGTCAGAAACTGTAAAGACAGATTTAGGTTAATGTAAAAAATGAAATATATGTAAGTATTTTTAAATATGATTTCTTACTAAAAGTGATATGAGGTATGCAATGACAACAATTATTATAAATAAGAATAAACAAACGACTTGGTATATTTTTGTGTTTTCATGTAAGAAAGTAAATTACCTTACTCTACTAAGAAAGAAATTTCTTTATTCTTTCTTAAACATGTACATTTTCTTAGTCTTAAGTAGAATGTGAAAATATCAAATCACAATAAATATTATCAGATTTACCAATAGGACATGAGTGATTCAAAAACACTGTAATGCTAAAAATGAAATAATTACACATATACACACATGCACACATGTAGCTATTTACTTACATTTATGTGGATACATATATCTTACAATAAGTCTTGATACTTTATAGAAGTACTAAGAATGTTCAAATGTTAAAAATAGTCAATCATTCCATGGAAATGAAAAATCTAAACTCAAATAACATTTAGAGATTTTAAATGATACAACTCACTTTAGCATTTCTTGTAGGGCATTGCATTGAAAAGGAAGTGGGACAATGGCAACCAAATGTTTACTTGATTTCTACAGCTTCTTAACTTGTTACAAGATTTCTCACAATGCTATTTTGGTTGTTAATGTTGTTGTTTATCCTGTGTTTCTGTGGCAGAGCAAAGACTAGAAGCTTTCTACCTTGCCTCCTTGCTGATGTCACAGACTCTATAGAAGTATTTTAATCTGTGATAATGTAAGAACACTTTTAAATCTAAAAATAAATCTTTAGTCAGCACATGAAATTATGAAGGAAAACTCACCACAAGGCAGACAGCAAATATAAATGAGCTAAGTTAAGCTAAACTAAGACAGTTGGGAATCCTAAAATAGAATGAGGGAAATGGGAAGTGGCACATATAAAGATAAACAGTTACATAAATGAAACCAAATTATATTAAACAAAAAGTAAAGGAGATATGTGATTTGTAGAAAGATTTCAGAGAACGCGTAAACCTTTCAGTTTTAGGAATTCTGATGAACGGTAGAAGAAGGCTCTCCCAGAATATCTTGGGTTTTTGGTTATTGTACAGACAAGCTACATTTTTAGTGAAATGTTGTTCTAGTACTAAAGTTAAGGCACCTCGTGACTCACTAAAAAAGTTAATTGATTAATTACAAATCAAGCTTCAGCAGGATCAACTTCACCTATTAGTAAATTTACTACCTGACTGTAAAAACAAACCAAACAACACCCCCAAAACCCTTGAGATTCCTCAGAAAATGATGATAAAATCTAGAATTTCTACTTTTCCAAATGTCCAGGACACAATTACCATTTACTAGACATGCTGAGAAGCAGAAAAATGTGATACATAATTAGAAAATACAATTGTTAGTAAAAACCAGCTCTAAGATATCCCAGTCATTGATGGTAGCAGATAAAACGTTTGAAGTGGCTATCACAAACATGTTCAAGGACTTAAAGAAAATATGGCATTATAAGGAATGAATATACATCAAATTGCAGGAAATTAAGCTATAAACATAAGCACATAAAATTTTAGAACTGAAATGTACGACACTTGGAGTAAAA
Source organism: Rhinopithecus roxellana (assembly GCF_007565055.1). Classification (NCBI taxonomy): domain Eukaryota; kingdom Metazoa; phylum Chordata; class Mammalia; order Primates; family Cercopithecidae; genus Rhinopithecus; species Rhinopithecus roxellana. Next base: position 95,075,913 of record NC_044549.1, read on the forward strand.
AATACAATAGATGGAAGTACAATTATATTTGAAATGGCAAAAGAAATGTTTTATCTGGGATGAAGATGAATCAGTAGAAAGTATTCAATCTCTATATCAAGGAGAGGAAACATTTAAGAAAAAAATCCAGACCTCAATAAACCATTGAATAATATTAAGTATCAAACTGCATAAAATTTAAACCTCAGAAATAGAAAAAGTTCAATCTTATATTTGAGCAAATAATGATTAAACACTTTACATATTTGTTTAAAAACATAAACTAAGGCCGGGTGCGGTGGTTCACGCCTATAATCCTAGCACTTTGGGAGGCCGAGGTGGGAGGATCATGAGGTCAGGAGATTGAGACCATCCTGACCAACTTTGTGAAACCCCGTCTCTACTAAACATACAAAAAATTAGCTGGATGTGGTGACATGTGCCTGTAATCGCAGCTACGCAGGAGGCTGAGACAGGATAATCGCTAGAACCCCAGAGGTGGAGAATGAAGTGAGCCAAGATTGTGCCACTGGATTCCAGCCTGGCAACAGAGTGAGACTCTGTCTAAAAAAAAAAAAAAAACCATAAACTAATATATGCAAGAATCTCAGCAAAGACAAAAAAGGATAAATCCAAGATACGGACACTAATTAATCATAGTCAAATTTTTAAAAACTAAAGTTAAGGAGAAAAGCTTAAAAGAAAAAGGACATATTGTATAACAAGGAAGAAACAGTAATTATAGCTTACTCATCATCAAAAACAATAAAAGCCAGAAAAATGTGACAATGTATTTACATTTCTGATAAAAATGTCAAGAAAAATATATACATCCCAAAAAAGTCATTTAAAAATGAAGATTGAGTAAAAACTAAAGCATGAAAATAATAATAAGTGTTTATTTCTAATACACCTACACAGAAAATGTGAAGGTAGTCTTTTGAGTGTAAAGAACATTGACATAAAATGGAAACTCAGTTCTTCATGAATCACTGAAGAACTGCAATAATAGCAAATATTTTGGTAAATATACAGTAATATTTTATTACTTTTAATATTTTATAATATATGGCTATGTAAAGAGAAACTGATAATACTATATTATAGGATTTATAATATATGTACTTATATTTATGAAAACCATAACATTTATGAGAAGGAATGAAAAATGAGAATAGTCATTAGTCACTTATTACATATAAACTGATACAATATTAAATAAAAGTGTGTTTTAATAAGTTAAAAATACATATTGAAATCTCTAAGGAAAAAATAAATGTAATGCAAAAATTATAGCTAAAAAGTCAATGAAAAAGATGGGTTCAAACTATGTAACATTTCTATTTCTGTATAACAAAGTGGGTTTCAGATTCTCTCATTGTCATTGACCCCCTCAGGCTGGCTGAGCCTCTTCAATTTTACAATTACTGGTTAGTGCAGTAGATGATAAAAAAAAAAAAAAAAAAAAAAAAAAAGTTATGAATCACACTAGGAAAACACACGCCATTGACAAAAATGTAATTTGAATGTGTCCAACTTTAGCTGCCTAGGGAAACACAAACATATTAAGTACCTAAATGGAGAAAAGCTAGAATTATCAGTGAAGAAAACTGACCCTATGAAATATACCAAAATAGCTTGAAATTGTCTATTTAAAAAATTCTGTCAATTGTGGTAAGCAAAATGCTTGACTCTCAACTATATTAATTCCAGGTACCTGTAATGTATAAATAAGTTTTTAGGAAAAAATTATCTTTGCAGATGGGAATAAACAAAGATATTAAAATAAGAAAATTACCTGTATTTCCTGGGTAGACATAACTAAATGCAATTACAGGTAGAGGGAGATTTAACACATTCCATTGAAGAGGGGAAGTCCTTGGGGTCAGTAGGCAGAAATTGAAATGACATGCCCACAACCAAGGAATGCAGGCAGTCATCAGAAGCTGGAAGAGACAAGAAATTGACTCACTTGTAGTGGTTCCTGGGGGAATGTGACCCTGCTTACACTTTTATTTTAACCCAATAAAAATGATTTTGGACATTGTCCTCTAGAACTGTGAAATAATACATTTCTTGTTTTAAATCAATATGTTTCTTGTAATGTGTTATGGAAGACACGGGAACTGATAAACAATGTTTTCTCCAAGATACTTTGCTAATTAATCTCCCAAAAACTTTAACAAGATGACACATAGTTATATTAGTTTCTTCTCATACTGCTAATAAAGACATACCTCAGACTGTGCAATTTTTAAAGGAAACAGGTTTAATTGACTCACAGTTCCACCTGGATGGGGACGCCTCACAATCATGGCAGAATGTGAAAGAAAAGCAGTCACGTCTCACATGGTGGCAGGCAAGAGGTCGTGTGAAGGGAAACTCCCCTTTATAAAACCATCAGATATTGTTAGACTTATTCACTTTCACTAGAACTGCATGAGAAAGACCTCCATCCATGATTCAATTACCTCCCACCAGGTCACTCCCACAAACCATGGAAATTATGGAAGCTAAAATTCAAGATGAGATTTGGGTGGGGACAGAGCCAAACCATATCATTCTGTCCCTGATCCCTTCCAATTCTAATGTCCTCATATTTCAAAATCAATCATGCCTTCCCAACAGTCCCCCAAAGTCTTAACTAATTTCAGAATTAACTCAAAAATCTACAGTCCAAAGTCGCATCTGAGACAAGGCAATAACATTTTGCCCATAAACCTGTAAAATCAAAAGCAGTTTAGTTACTTCTTAGATACAATGGGGTACAGGCATTGACTAAATGCACCCATTCCGAATGGAAGAAATTGGCAAAAATGAAGGGGCTACTGGCTCCAGGCAAATCTGAAATTTAGCAGGGCAGATAAATCTTACAGCTCCAGAATGATCTCCGTTGATACCATGTCTCATATCCAAGTCATGCCGATTCAAGAGCTGGACTTCCACAGGCTTGGGCAGCTCCACCCCTGTGGATTTGCAGGGTATACATACCCTCCTGGCTGCTTTCATGGGCTGGTGTTGTGTGCCTGAAGCTTTCCAGGTGCCTGATGCACAATGACTGGATCGCCCATTCTGGAATCTGGAAGATGGTAACCCTCTACTCACAGCTCCAGTAGGCAGTGCCCCAGTGGGAACTCTGTGTGGGGATTTCAACCCCACATTTCCCTACTGCACTGCCCTGGCATAGGTTCTCCATGAGGGTTCCAATCCTGCAGCACACTTCAGCATGGACATCCAGACATTTCCATGCATCCTCTGAAATCTAGGTAGAGGTTCCAAAACCTCAATTCTTTTCTTCTGTGCACCTGCAGGAAGGATGGAAGTTACCAATGCTAGGGGCTTTCACCCTCTGGAGCCATGGCCTGAACTGTGCCTTGACCATTTTTAGCCAAGGCTGGAGCAGCTGGGACACAAAGGACAAATTCTCTAGGCTGCACACAGCAGGGGTGCCCTGGGCCAGTTCCAAAATACTAGTTTTTTATCTTAGCCCCTGGGCCTGTAATGAGAGCAGCTGCTATGAAGGTCTCTGACATGCCCTGGAAGCATTTTCTCTATTGCCTTCTGAGCCTGTGGGGATGGGGGATTCCTGGGCCCCCAAGAGTACAGAGATGCTCCCGTTGGCAGCCTCAACTAGGTAGTTGCAGCTGTGCCCAGGAGGGCAGGGTTCCCATCTATTCAACTCAGAAGGGGACATGGCTACCACCTGTTCCTGGCTCCCACCAGCTCCATGGAGCATACAGTCCTGGCTGCCACTCTCACACTGCAGCTGGTGTCTTCACAGCAGCTGCTCGAGATGGGATGCCACTGTCATCAATTATTAGCCTTGTGATAATGTGAATGTTAGCCTTATGATAATGTGACAATCTTCCACCTGATTTCTACTTATTATAAAAGGTTCATAATTTAGTTCCTTTGCATACCCTAGTAATTTTAGATCTATCATTGTAATTTCTACAAAATACCCTATGAGCATTTTGATGGGGACTACATTGAGCGCATAAAAAAAGATTGAGGATTAAATAACATTAATAATGTCAGTTCTTCCAATTATGAATATGGTATATCCTATTTAATTAAACCTCAGCATGCTTTTTCTCCTTGAAAGAAATCATCAGCATTTTGTTAATTATGCCTCTAATAATTCATTATTTTGGTGTTTTTATGAAACTTATGTTTAAAAATGTTATGTTCCAATTGTTTGTTGCTGTTATTATTATTATTATTATTATTTTGCTTTGTGTTTTTAAGGCAATATTTCAAAATATATTTTTAATTCTCGTAGCTTTTTAATTATTCTATTGGAGTTTTCTACATACACAATTACGTACTTTTCTGTTTTGCTTTGTTTTGTTTTGTTTTTTGCTTTTTCATTGAGACGAGTAGCTGAGGATTACAGGCATGTACCACCATGCCCTGCTAACATTTTGTGTTTTTAGTAGAGATGGGGTTTCACCGTGTTAGCCAGGAAGGTCTCAATCTCCTAACCTCATGATCTGCCCACCTCGGTCTCCCAAAGTGCTGAGATTACAGGCGTTACCCACCATGCCCAGCCCACGGTTATGTTCTATAAGAACAAAAATAAATTCTAATTAGAATGTTTTTCATTTTTATCAAACAAAAATATTATTTCTTCTAATATAAATGTCTATGTAACATTTCCAGGTAAAAGTAATGATGACATAATTGTATTTAATAAGAATTATCTTTTAATTCTGATGTTAAAATGTCCATTTTAGATCTTTCCAGCTTTCTCTTGTGGGCATTTAGTGCTATAAATTTCCCTCTACACACTGCTTTAAATGTGTCCCAGAGATTCTGGTATGTTGTATCTTTGTTCTCATTGGTTTCAAAGAACATCTTTATTTCTGCCTTCATTTCGTTATGTACCCAGTAGTCATTCAGGAGCAGTTTGTTCACTTTCCATGTAGTTGAGCGGTTTTGATTGAGTTTCTTAGTCCTGAGTTCTAGTTTGATTGCACTGTGGTCTGAGAAACAATTTGTTATAATTTCTGTTCTTGTACATTTGCTGAGGAGTGCTTTACTTCCAATTATGTGGTCAATTTTGGAATAAGTGTGATGTGGTGCTGAGAAGAATGTATATTCTGTTGATTTGGGGTGGAGAGTTCTGTAGATGTCTATTAGGTCTGCTTGCTGCAGAGATGAGTTCAATTCCTGGATATCCTTGTTAACTTTCTGTCTCGTTGATCTGTCTAATTTTGACAGTGGAGTGTTGAAGTCTCCCATTATTATTGTATGGGAGTCTAAGTCTCTTTGTAAGTCTCTAAGGGCTTGTTTTATGAATCTGGGTGCTCTTGTATTGGGTGCATATATATTTAGGATAGTTAGCTCTTCCTGTTGAATTGATCCCTTTACCATTATGTAATGGCCTTCTTTGTCTCTTTTGATCTTTGATGGTTTAAAGTCTGTTTTATCAGAGACTAGGATTGCAACCCCTGCTTTTTTTGTTCTCCATTTGCTTGGTAGATCTTCCTCCATCCCTTTATTTTGAGCCTATGTATGTCTCTGCCTGTGAGATGGGTCTCCTGAATACAGCAGACTGATGGGTCTTGACTCTTTATCCAGTTTGCCAGTCTGTGTCTTTTAATTGGAGCATTTAGTCCATTTATATTTAAGGTTAATATTGTTATGTGTGAACTTGATCCTGCCATTATGATATTAACTGGCTATTTTGCTCATTAGCTGATGCAGTTTCTTCCTAGCCTCGATGGTCTTTACATTTTGGCATGTTTTTGCAATGGCTGGTACCGGTTCCTTTCCATGTTTAGTGCTTCCTTCAGGGTCTCTTGTAAGGCAGGCCTGGTAGTGACAAAATCTCTAAGCATTTGCTTATCTGTAAAGGATTTTATTTCCCCTTCACTGATGAAACTTAGTTTGGCTGGATATGAAATTCTAGGTTTAAAATTCTTTTCTTTAAGAACGTTGGATATTGGCCCCCACTCTCTTCTGGCTTTTAGAGTTTCTGCTGAGAGATCTTCTGTTAGTCTGATGGGCTTCCCTTTGTGGGTAACCTGACTTTTCTCTCTGGCTGCCCTTAAGATTTTTTCCTTCATTTCAACTTTGGTGAATCTGGCAATTATGTGTCTTGGAGTTGCTCTTCTGGAGGAATATCTTTGTGGCATTCTCTGTATTTCCTGGATTTGAATGTTGGCCTGCCCTACTAGGTTGGGGAAGTTCTCCTGGATGATATCCTGAAGAGTGTTTTCCAACTTGGTTCCATTTTCTCCCTCACTTTCAGGCACCCCAGTCAGATGTAGATTTGGTCTTTTTACATAATCCCACACTTCTTGCAGGCTTTGTTCATTTCTTTTTCTTCTTTTTTCTTTAGACTTCTCTTATCACTTCATTTCATTCATTTGATCCTCAATCACTGATACTCTTTCTTCCAGTTGATTGAGTCAGTTACTGAAGCTTGCGCATTTGTCACGTATTTCTCGTGTCATGGTTTTCATCTCTGTCAGTTCGTTTATGGCCTTCTCTGCATTAATTATTCTGGTTATCAATTGTTCCACTCTTTTTTCAAGATTTTTAGTTTCTTTGCGCTGGGTACGTAATTCCTCCTTTAGTTCTGAGAACTTTGATGGACTGAAGCCTTCTCTCATCTCGTTAAAGTCATTCTCCAACCAGTGTTGATCCGTTGCTGGCGATGAGCTGCGTTCCTTTGGAGGGGGAGATGCACTCTGATTTTTTGAATTTTCCGCTTTTCTGCCCTGCTTTTTCCCCATCTTTGTGGTTTTATCTGCCTCTAGTCATTGATCATAGTGACGTACTGATGGGGTTTTGGGGTAGGTGTCCTTCCTGTTTGTTAGTTTTCCTTCTAACAGTCAGGACCCTCAGCTGTAGGTCTGTTGGAGATTGCTTGAGGTCCACTCCAGACCCTGTTTGCCTGGGTGTCAGCAGCAGAGGCTGCAGAAGATAGAATACTGCTGAACAGTGAGTGTACCTGTCTGATTTTTGCTTTGGAAGCTTCCTCTCAGGGGTGTACTCCACCGTGTGAGGTGTGGGGTGTCGGTCTGCCCTTAGTGGAGTATGTCTCCCCGTTAGGCTACTCAGGGGTCAGGGACCCACTTGAGCAGCAGTCTGTCCGTTCTCAGATCTCAACTTCCGTGTTGGGAGATCCACAGCTCTCTTCAAAACTGTCAGACAGAGTCATTTGCATCTGCAGAGGTTTCCGCTGCTTTTTGTTGTTGTTTAGCTGTGCCCTGTCCCAAGAGGTGGAGTCTATAGAGACTGGCAGGCCTCTTTGAGCTACTGTGAGCTACACCCAGTTCAATCTTCCCAGGCCTTTGTTTACCTACTTAAGCCTCAGCAAAGGTGGGCGCCCCTCCCCCAGCCTCGCTGCTGCCTTGCAGTTAGAACAAAGATTGCTGTGCTAGCAATGAGGAAGGCTTTGTGAGCGGGGGACCCTCCCAGCCAGGTGTGAGATATAATCTCCTGATGTGCCTGTTGGCTTAAAGCACAGTACTGGGGTGGAAGTTACCTGACTTTCCAGGTGTTGTGTGTCTCAGTTCCCCTGGCTAGGAAAAGGAATTCCCTTCCCCTTTGCACTTCCCAGGTGAGGCGATGCCTCGCCCTGCTTCAGCTGATCAGCACCGATTGTCCGGCACTCCCTAGTGGGATAAACCCAGTACCTCAGTTGAAAATGCAGAAATCACCTGTCTTCTGTGTTGCTCGCGCTGGGAGCTGGAGACTGGAGCTGCTCCTATTCGGCCATCTTGCTCATTTAAAAGAACTAGAGAAGCAAGAGCAAACACATTCAAAAGCTAGCAGAAGGCAAGAAATAACTAAGATAAGAGCAGAACTGAAGGAGATAGAGACACAAAAAACCCTCCAAAAACTCAATGAATCCAGGAGTTGGTTTATTGAAAAGATCAACAAAATTGATAGAACACTAGCAAGACTAATAAAGAAGAAAAGAGGGAAGAATCAAATAGATGCAATAAAAAATGATAAAGACGATATCACCACTGACCCCACAGAAATACAAACTACCATCAGAGAATACTACAAACACCTCTACGCAAATAAACTAGAAAATCTAGAAGAAATGGGTAATTTCCTGGACACTTACATTCTCCCAAGACTAAACCAGGAAGAAGCTGAATCCCTGAATAGACCAATAGCAGGCTCTGAAATTGAGGCAATAATTAATAGCCTACCAACCAAAAAAAGTCCAGGACCGGCTGGATTCAGGGCTGAATTCTATGAGAGGTACAAGGAGGAGCTGGTACCATCCCTTCTGAAACTATTCCAATCAATAGAAAAAGAGGGAATCCTCCGTAACTCATGAAAATCGATGCAAAAATCCTCAATAAAATACTGGCAAACTGGATCCAGCAGCACATCAATAAGCTTATCCACCATGATCAGGTGGGCTTCATCCCTAGGATGCAAGGCTGGTTCAACATATGCAAATCAATAAACGTAATCCAGCATATAAACAGAAACAAAGACAAAAACTACACGATTATCTCAATAAATGCAGAAAAGGCCTTTGACAAAATTCAACAGCCCTTCATGCTAAAAATGCTCAATAAATTCGGTATTGATGGAACATATCTCAAAATAATATGAGCTATTTATGACAAACCCACAGCCAATATCATACTGAATGGGCAAAAACTGGAAAAATTCCCTTTGAAAACTGGCACAAGATAGGGATGCCCTCTCTCACTACTCCGATTCACCATATTGTTGGAAGTTCTGGCTGGGGCAATCAGGCAAGAGAAAGAAATCAAGGGTATTCAGTTAGGAAAAGAAGAAGTCAAATTGTCCCTGTTTGCAGACGACATGATTGTATATTTAGAAAACCCCATTGTCTCAGCCCAAAATCTCCTTAAGCTGATAAGACACTTCAGCAAAGTCTCAGGATATAAAATTAATGTGCAAAAATCGCAAGCATTCTTATACACCAGAAACAGTCAAACAGAGAGCCAAATCAGGAAAGAACTTCCATTCACAATTGCTTCAAAGAGAATAAAATACCTAGGAATCCAACTTACAAGGGATGTAAAGGACCTCTTCAAGGAGAACTACAAACCACTGCTCAGTGAAATCAAAGAGGACACAAACAGATGGAAGAACATACCATGCTCATGGATAGGAAGAATCAATATCGTGAAAATGGCCACACTGCCCAAGGTCATTTATGGATTCAATGCCATCCCCATCAAGCTACCAATGAGTTTCTTCACAGAACTGGAAAAAACTGCTTTAAAGTTCATATGTAAGCAAAAAAGAGCCCGCATTGCCAAGACAATCCTAAGTCAAAAGAACAAAGCTGGAGGCATCATGTTACCTGACTTCAAACTATACTACAAGGCTACAGTAACCAAAACAGCATGGTACTGGTACCAAAACAGAGATATAGACCAATGGAACAGAACAGAGTCCTCAGAAATAATACCACACATCTACAGCCATCTGATCTTTGACAAACCTGAGAAAAAACAAGAAATGGGGAAAAGATTCCCTATTTAATAAATGGTGCTGAGAAAATTGGCTAGCCGTAAGTAGAAAGCTGAAACTGGATTCTTTCCTTACTCCTTATACGAAAATTAATTCAAGATGGATTAGACTTAAATGTTAGACATAATACCATAAAAACCCTAGAAGAAAACCTAGGCAATACCCTTCAGGACATAGGCTTGGGCAAGGACATCATGTCTAAAACACCAAAAGCAACAGCAACAAAAGCCAAAATTGACAAATGGGATCTAACTAAACTAAAGAGCTTCTGCACAGCAAAAGAAACTACCATCAGAGTGAACAGGCAACCTACAGAATGGGAGAAAATTTTTGCAATCTACTCACCTGACAAAGGGCTAATATCCAGAACCTACAAAGAACTCAAACAAATTTACAAAAAAAAAAAAACTACCCCATCAAAAAGTGGGCAAAGGATATGAACAGACATTTCTCAAAAGAAGACATTCATACAGCCAACAGACACATGAAAAAATGCTCATCGTCACTCGCCATCAGAGAAATGCAAATCAAAACCACAGTGAGATACCATCTCACACCAGTTAGAATGGCAATTATTAAAAAGTCAGAAAACAACAGTTGTTGTAGAGGATGTGGAGAAATAGGAACACTTTTACACTGTTGGTGGGATTGTAAACTGGTTCAACCATTATGGAAAACAGTATGGCGATTCCTCAAGAATCTAGAACTAGATGTACCATATGACCCAGCCATCCCATTACTGGGTATATACCCAAAGGATTATAAATCATGCTGCTATAAAGACACATGCACACAGATGTTTATTGTGGCACTATTCACAATAGCAAAGACTTGGAATGAACCCAAATGTCCATCTGTGACAGACTGGATTAAGAAAATGTGGCACATATACACCATGGAATACTGTGCAGCCATAAAAAAGGATGAGTTTGCATCCTTTGTAGGGACATAGATGCAGGTGGAAACCATCATTCTCAGCAAACTATCGCAAGAACAGAAAACCAAACACCGCATATTCTCACTCATAGGTGGGAACTGAACAATGAGATCACTTGGACTCGGGAAGGGGAACATCACACACTGGGGTCTATCACGGGGAAGGGGGGCGGGGAGGGATTGCACTGGGAGTTAGACCTGGTGTAAATGATGAGTTGATGGGTGCTGACGAGTTAATGGGTGCAGCACACCAACATGGCACAAGTATACATATGTAACAAACCTGCACGTTATGCACATGTACCCTAGAACTTAAAGTATAATAAAAAAAAAATAGAGATTCACATCTGGATTCACCACAGCACCTAGCACATTTGTAATTCCTTAATAAACTTATCAATATATTTTGGAATGAAAAAAAGAATTATCTTTTAAATAGCCATATTTTTAAAATGTATTTTGAAATATAACTTTTTTATTCCCCTGTGTTTTTAAATTTCAATTAAGAGAAAATAAAGTTATGACAAATCTCTTCTAAATACAGCAATATTATTCACCAATCACTATATCAACTTCCAAAATGTCACATACATTACTTTCCTTAGCCTAAGATTACCCACATTTTACAGGGAAGGAGGAAACAAGTTCAAACAGAATTTAGCGAAGTTTCAATCTGTTTGAAGCTAGCCCACATACTATATTTAAAAATGTTTTTAAATAAATATACCTACACATACATATATATTTGTTAAAACATTTATTTTACATTCAGGGGTACATGTGCATGTTTGTTATATAGGAAAATTGCAAGTCATGGGGATTTGGTGTGCAGCTTATTTTGTCATCCAGGTAATAAACATAGTACCTGATAAGTAGTATTTTGATAATTACCCTCCTCCCACCCTCCATTTTCAAGTAGGCCCTGGTGCCTGTTGTTTCATTCTTTGTATTCATGAGTTCATAGTGTTCAGTTCCCACTGTAAGTGAGAATATGTGGTATTTTACTTTCTATTCCTGTGTTAGTTTGATTAGAATAATGGACTCCCACTTCATCCATGTTGCTGCAAAGAACATGATTTCATTCTTTTTTATGGTGGTTTACTATTCCATGGTGTACACATATATTTTCTTTATTCTGTCTACTGTTGATGTACATTTAGGTTTATTTCATGTCTTTGCTATTTTGAATACTGCTATGATGAATATATACATGCATATGTCTTTATGATAGAGTGATTTATATTCATTTGGGGAGATACACAATAATGGGATTGCTGAGTCAAATGGTAGTTCTGTTTTAAGTTTTTTGAGAAATTGACAAGCTGTTTTTCACAATGGCTGAACTTAATTCACATTTCTATCATCCGTGTAAAGTATTGCCTTTTTTCTGTGACCTTACTAACATCTGCTATTAATATATTTTAACTTTTTGTAACAGCCATTTATTAGCGTGAGATGGTATTTCATTTGTTGTTTTGATTTGCATTTCTCTAGTAATTAGTGGTATTGACCAGTTTTTCAATGCTCAATGCAAACAGGGATAGTTTGACATCTTCACTTCCTATCTGGATGTCTTTTATTTTTAATTGTCGATTAATTGCTCTGGCCAAAACTTTCAATACTATGTTTAATAGGAGTGGTGACAGTGGACATCTTTATCTTGTTTCAGTTCTCAAAAAGAATGTGTCCAGCTTGTGCCTATTCTTGAGGAGAATGCATCTAGCTTTTGCCTATGATGTTGGATGTTGGCTGTTGGTATGTCATAGATAGGTCTTATTATTTTCAGTTATGTTCCTTCAATGGCCAGTTTTTTAATATCTTTTAACATAAAGTGATGTTGAATTTTATTGAAAGCCCTTTCTGTATCTATTCAGATAATCACGTGTTTTTTAGTTTTTAGTTCTGTTTATGTGATGTGTCTCATTATTCTGCATATGTTGAACAAACCTTGCATTCCAGGAATAAGCCTGCTTGATCATGGGGTATTAGCTTTTTGATATACTGCTGAATTCAGCTTGCTAGAATTTTGTTGAGGATTTTTGCAACTATGTTCATCAATGATATTGGCCTAATGTCTTTTTTTGTAGTGTCTCTATCAGGTTTTCGTATCAGAATAATGATATAATCACAGAATGAGTTACAAAGAAGTTCCTCCTCCTTGATTTTTTGGAATTATTTTAGTAAACATGATAGCAGCTCCTCCTGAAGTATCTGGTATAATTTAGTTGTGAATCCCTCTGGTCTTGGGCTTTTTTTGGTTGGTAAACTTTTTGTTACTTGTTCAATCTTGAAAGTCATTATTGGTCTGTTCAGGTATTCAATTTCTTCCTGGTTCAATTGTGGGATGTGGTATGTTTCTAAGAATTTGTCTAATTCTTCTCATTTTTCTAATTTGTGTGCCAGAGATATTCATAGTAGTCTCTGAGTTTTATTTATTTATTTTTATTTCTGTGGGGTCAGTGTTAATATCTCCTTTTTTATTTCTGATTGTGTTCATTTGAATCTTCTCTTTTTCTTTATTAGTCTAGCTATTGATCTATAAATCTTATTCTTTCAAAAACAATCTCCTGAATTAGTTGATCTTTTGTATTTTTTCTCTCAATTTTCTTCAGTTCAGCTGAAATTATTGTTGTTTTGGTTATCTAGTCTTAAGTTAGCTTTAGGATTGATTTGCTTTTATTCTCACATTTCCCCTAGGGAAATGTGAGTTTGTTAATTTGAGATTTTTGAGATTTTTCTAACTTTGTTATGTGAGCATTTAATGCTATGAATTTCCCTCTTAACACTGTTTTAGCAGCACCCCAGAGATTCTTGTATGTTGAATCTTCGTTCTCATTAGTTTCAAATAATTTCTTGATTTCTGCCTTAATTATTTTGTTTACTTAAAGTCATTAAGGAGCAGGGTGTTTTGTTTCCATATAATTGTATGGTTTTCAGCATTTCTTTAAGGTATTGATTTATATTTTTACTGACCTGATGTTTGAGAGTTTGGATTATATGATTTATTTATTTTTTTCTTTTTCTATTTGATGATAATGGTTTTATCACCAATCGTGTGGTCAGTTTTAGAGTATGTGCCATGAGAAGATGAGAAAAATGTATATTCTGTTTTGAGGCGTGGAGTTCTATAGATGTCTCTTAGATCCATTTGGTCAAGTATGAAATTCAAGCCCAAATATCTTTGTTAATTTTCTGCCTTGATAATCTAATACTGTCGCTGTGAAGTTGAAGTCTTCCACTATTATTGTTTAAGTATCTCTGTAGATATCTAAGACCTTGTTTTATGAATATGGGTGCTCCTATGTTGGGTGAACATATACTTAGAATAGTTAGACCTTCTTGTTGAATTGAACACATTATCAGAATGTACTCTTTTTGTCTTTTTTGATCATCCTTGGTTTAAAGTCTATGTAGTCTAAAATGAGAAGAGTAACCTCTGTTTTTCCCTGTTTTCCATTTGCTTGTTAGATTTTTTTCTCTCTGCCTATACTTTGAACCTATGGGAGTCATTTCATGTGAAATAGGTTTCTTAAAAACTGCATATAGTTGGGTCTCACTTCTTTTTTTTTTTTTTTTTTCTTTTTTTTTAGTTTTTTTTTTTCTTTTTTTTTATTATTATACTTTAAGTTCTAGGGTACATGTGCACAACGTGCAGGTTTGTTACATATGTATACTTGTGCCATGTTGGTGTGCTGCACCCATCAACTCGTCAGCACCCATCAACTCGTCATTTGCATCAGGTATAACTCCCAATGCACTTCTTTATCCAACTTGATAGCTGTTCAAATATTTAATTGGGAAATTTAGCCCATTTTTATTCAGGTCAATATCTGGAGATTTGATCCTGCCATTGTGTTGTTAGCTGGTTATTGTGCAGACTTAATTGTGTAGTTGTTTAGTAGTGTCAAAGATATATGTTTAAATATGCTGTTGTGGTGGCCAGTAACGGTCTTTTATTTCCATATTTAATACTCCCTTAAGGAACTCTTCTAAGGTAGGTTTCATGATAATGAATTATCTTAGCATCTCTCTATCTGGAAGGGATCTTTTTTATCCTTAACTTATGAAGTTTAGTTTACTGGACACAAAATTGTTGCTTGTAATTTCTTTTCTTTAAGAGTGATGAATATAGGCCCTCAAATCTCTTTTGGCTCACAGTGTTTCTGGTGAAAGGTTCACTGTTAGCCTGATAGGGTTACCTCTGTCGGTAATCTGCCTTTATTCTCTAGCTGTCTTTTACCTTTTTGTTTCATTTCAACCTTAGAGAATCTGATGATTCTGTGCGGGGAAATAATCATTTTGTATAGTGTCTTGCAGGGGTACTCTACATTTCCTAACTTTGAATGTTAGCCTTTCTAGCAAGGTTGGTGAAATTTTCATGGATGATATTCTCACATATGTTTTTCAAGTTAGTTCCTTTCTCTCCCTGTCTTTTAAGGATACCCATGAGTTGTAGTTTTGGTGACTTTACATAAGCCCACATTTCTCAGTGGATTGTTCATTATTTTTTATTCTTTTGTCTTTGTTTTTGTCTTATTGAGTTATTTCAGATAACTAGTCTTCGAGCTCTGATGTACATTCCTCAGCTTGAATGAGTCTTCTGTTAATATTTGACATTGTATTATGAAATTCTTGAAGTGAGTTTTTTAGCTATATCAGATTAGTTTGGTTCTTTCTTAAAATCGCCATTTAATTTTTCAGCTCCTGCATCATTTTATTGTATTCCTTAGATTACTTTGATTGGATTTTAACTATCTCCTGAATCTTAGAGATCTTCCTTTATTTTCATATTCTGAATTATGTTTCTGTAATTTCAGCCATTGCAGTCTGGTTAAGAATTATTTCTGGAGAACTAATGCAATTGCATGGATGTAAGAAGATGCTGTAGTTTTTTGAGTTGCCTTAGCTCTTATGCTGGTTCTTTTTTATATGTGTGGGCTACTTCTTTAGTCTTTGAAGTTGCTTTCCTTGGAATTTTTTTTTTCTGCTTTTATCTTTTTTTAATACCCTTAGGGGTTTGAAAGTGGTATAATATAAGTTTAGTTAACTGACTTTGTTTCTGGAATATTTTTCAGAAATAGAATATCAAATATTGTATGTTCTCACTTATAAGTGGGAGCTAAGTTATGAGGACACAATAACACAAGAATGATGTAATGGACTTTGGGGACTCAAGGGTAAGGCTGGGAGGTGGGTGAGCTAAAAATCTGTACATTATGTTCAGTGTACACTGCTCAGGGATGAGTGAACCAAAATCTTAGAAATCACCACTAAATAACTTATCCATGTAAGCAAGCACCACATAAAAAATGTATATTCTCTAAAAAAAAAAAAAAAAAAAAAAAAAAAGAAAAAGAAAAAAAGAGACCTGACAAATATCCTCTTAAAATTTAAAAACTTCAGGCAGAATAAAGCAAATGAAGAGTGCGAAAAACAACAACAAAAAACCCCAAACTAATACAAATAGTAGGAAAAATATCATTAAATGCTTACAATAATAACAATAACAACAACAATAATTACAATATATTCTACAACACTAATGTTCTGTGTTTCAATGGAAACAGGTTTAGATCATATTGCCAAATTTTCTGGTATGTAATTCATTTTCATTTGCTTGATTTCAAAGTTTTAAAAGATACAATCTTATTTTAAGAATTTAAAAACAAATGGCTCAAGCCTGTAATCCCAGCACTTTGGGAGGCCGAGACGGGTGAATCACGAGGTCACGAGATCAAGACCATCCTGGCTAACACGGTGAAACCCCGTCTCTACTAACAAAAATCCAAAAATCTAGCTGGGCGAGGTGGCGGGCACCTGTAGTCCCAGCTACTCGGGAGGCTGAGGCAGGAGAATGGAGTAAACCCGAGAGGCGGAGCTTGCAGTGAGCTGAAATCCGGCCACTGCACTCCAGCCTGGGCGACAGAGCGAGACTCCGTCTCAAAAAAAAAAAAAAGGGAATTTTTCCAGTTTTTGCCCATTCAGTATGATATTGGCTGTGGGTTTGTCATAGATAGCTCTTATTATTTTGAGGTACGTTCCATCAATACCGAATTTATTGAGCGTTTTTAGCATGAAGGGCTGTTGAATTTTGTCAAAAGCCTTTTCTGCATCTATTGAGACAATCATGTGGTTCTTGTCTTTGGTTCTGTTTATATGCTGGATTACGTTTATTGATTTGCGAATGTTGAACCAGCCTTGCATCCCAGGGATGAAGCCCACTTGATCATGGTGGATAAGCTTTTTGATGTGCTGCTGAATCCGGTTTGCCAGTATTTTATTGAGAATTTTTGCATCAATGTTCATCAGGGATATTGGTCTAAAATTCTCTTTTTTTGTTGTGTCTCTGTCAGGCTTTGGTATCAGGATGATGTTGGCCTCATAAAATGAGTTAGGGAGGATTCCCTCTTTTTCTATTGATTGGAATAGTTTCAGAAGGAATGGTACCAGCTCCTCCTTATACCTCTGGTAGAATTCAGCTGTGAATCCATCTGGTCCTGGACTTTTTTTCGTGGGTAGGCTATTAATTGTTGCCTCAATTTCAGAGCCTGCTATTGGTCTATTCAGGGATTCAACTTCTTCACCACTCCTATTCAACATAGTGTTGGAAGTTCTGGCTAGGGCAATCAGGCAAGAGAAAGAAATCAAGGGTATCCAGTTAGGAAAAGAAGAAGTCAAATTGTCCCTGTTTGCAGATGACATGATTGTATATTTAGAAAACCCCATCGTCTCAGCCCAAAATCTCCTTAAGCTGATAAGCAACTTCAGCAAAGTCTCAGGATACAAAATTAATGTGCAAAAATCACAAGCATTCTTATACACCAGTAACAGACAAGCAGAGAGCCAAATCAGGAATGAACTTCCATTCACAATTGCTTCAAAGAGAATAAAATACCTAGGAATCCAGCTTACAAGGGATGTAAAGGACCTCTTCAAGGAGAACTACAAACCACTGCTCAGTGAAATCAAAGAGGACACAAACAAATGGAAGAACATACCATGCTCATGGATAGGAAGAATCAATATCGTGAAAATGGCCATACTCCCCAAGGTTATTTATAGATTCAATGCCATCCCCATCAAGCTACCAATGAGTTTCTTCACAGAATTGGAAAAAACTGCTTTAAAGTTCATATGTAAGCAAAAAAGAGCCCGCATTGCCAAGACAATCCTAAGTCAAAAGGACAAAGCTGGAGGCGTCACGCTACCTGACTTCAAACTATACTACAAGGCTACAGTAACCAAAACAGCATGGTACTGGTACCAAAACAGAGCTATAGACCAATGGAACAGAACAGAGTCCTCAGAAATAATACCGCACATCTACAGCCATCTGATCTTTGACAAACCTGAGAGAAACAAGAAATGGGGAAAGGATTCCCTATTTAATAAATGGTGCTGGGAAAATTGGCTAGTCATAAGTAGAAAGCTGAAACTGGATCCTTTCCTTACCCCTTATACGAAGATTAATTCAAGATGGATTAGAGACTTAAATGTTAGACCTAATACCATAAAAACCCTAGAAGAAAATCTAGGTAGTACCATTCAGGACATAGGCATGGGCAAGGACTTCATGTCTAAAACACCAAAAGCAACGGCAGCAAAAGCCAAAATTGACAAATGGGATCTAATTAAACTAAACAGCTTTTGCATAGCAAAAGAAACTACCATCAGAGTGAACAGGCAACCTACAGAATGGGAGAAAATTTTTGCAACCTACTCATCGGACAAAGGGCTAATATCCAGAATCTACAAAGAACTCAAACAAATATACGAGAAAAAAACAAACAACCCCATCAAAAAGTGGGGAAAGGATATGAACAGACATTTCTCAAAAGAAGATATTCATACAGCCAACAGACACATGAAAAAATGCTCATCGTCACTCGCCATCAGAGAAATGCAAATCAAAACCACAATGAGATACCATCTCACACCAGTTAGAATGGCAATCATTAAGAAGTCAGGAAACAACAGGTGTTGGAGAGGATGTGGAGAAATAGGAACACTTTTACACTGTTGGTGGGATTGTAAACTAGTTCAACCATTATGGAAAACAGTATGGCAATTCCTCAAGGATCTAGAACTAGATGTACCATATGACCCAGCCATCCCACTACTGGGTATATACCCAAAGGATTATAAATTATTCTACTACAAAGACACATGTACACGTATGTTTATTGCGGCACTATTCACAATAGCAAAGACTTGGAATCAACCCAAATGTCCATCTGTGACAGACTGGATTAAGAAAATGTGGCACATATACACCATGGAATACTATGCAGCCATAAAAAAGGATGAGTTTGTGTCCTTTGTAGGGACATGGATGCAGCTGGAAACCATCATTCTTAGCAAACTATCACAAGAACAGAAAACCAAACACCGCATGTTCGCACTCATAGGTGGGAACTGAACAATGAGATCACTTGGACTCGGGAAGGGGAACATCACACACTGGGGCCTATCATGGGGAGGGGGGAGGGGGGAGGAGGGAGGGATTGCATTGGGGAGTTATACATGATATAAATGATGAATTGATTGGTGCTGACTAGTTGATGGGTGCAGCACACCAACATGGCATAAGTATACATATGTAACAAACCTGCACGTTATGCACATGTACCCTAGAACTTAAAGTATAATAAAAAAAAAAAACCTCCAAAACTATGAATAATATTAAGATTTTTGTATTTCCCATCATTTCAAAGCAACTTAAAGGGCAACTGTATGTATAAAATAAAACTATCAATTAACTGGAAAAAAAAAAAAGATAATTAAAGAAAAAAAAAGAATTAAAAAATGTTTTAAAGGAAAAAACAGTAATAATTTTCATAGTTTCCACTATCCTCCTCTCTTAAATTCTTTTTCACTCTCAATCTCTGTGGTAAACAAAGGTAGCAGACTAAAATTTAAACCTGTTGTAACTTATTTTATGCTCATATAGACAGATATACACATAGATGCAGATAACTGTGACTGGAATATTTTTTGTATTTATGTTTATGGGTAGGAAATCATATATACTTGTTTAACAAAAGAAAAATCCAATGCAGTTCTACTCTTTGCTCCCTTTAGGTAAGGTGTTTGCTTCCTCTGGTTTTTTTCAAGATTTATTCTGTCTTTGATTTTCTGCAGTTTGAACATGATATGCCTACATTTAGACTTTTATATTTATTCTGCTTAGTGTTTTCTGAATGTCCTATATCTGTAGTTTGGCAGATGACATTAATTCTAAAAAATTCTTCATTACTATACTTTAAATATTTCTTCAATTTTTCTATCTTTCTTATACTTCTGATATTTGTTTAGTTTACACCTTTAATAATAGTATCACTGTTTTTGTATATTGTTTTACTTTTCTTTTTTCTGTTTTTCTTTTTGCAGTCTAATTATTGCCATGCCTTCAAATTTATTTCAACTTGGTTGTGTTCATTATATTGAAGAGCCCACAAAAGGCACTTTGGGTTTCTTGCATCTCCTTTTGATGCTTTTTCAATTTTTCCATCTATCTGTAGTTATCACTGGTGTGTTCAGGCAAGTCATTTACTTTTTCCATTAAATCCCTCAAAGTACTACATAGCGTTTTCTAAATTCCACGTCTGATAATTTGAAAATTCCTGCCATATCTGGATCTGCTTCTCATGATTATTTCTCTCACTTCAAACTTTTTATTTTTTTGTATTTTAGTATGATGTAATTTTTTTGTACAAAGCCATACATGAGGTATTGTGGAGAAATTGAGGTAGATTGGTTTTTAGTATGAGGTTTCATGTTTATTGGGCTAGGAGTTAGACTCTTCTCTGTTACATCCAGCTGCAGGTGTCAGACACTAAAATATTCTCCTGTGCCCTTGTTTTTGTCTCCCCTGCTGTCTTTGGGTTTCTCTGTCAGCCTTTTAAAAAATCTGGGGTGTGCGATTATTTTCCTTCTACCCCTCTGCTATTATATAGTAGCCCTACTGATTTCCTAGGAAGGTATGGGGGTAGGGAAAGTGATTAATAGTCTTACGGTTATGTCTCACTGTTTTAGTAAGCCTGTACCCCCAGGCTGTAACCTTCACAGCACAGCTGTGTTGGAACCATGACGTTCAACACAGGTGAGATAAGGCTAGAGGAAAATGCAATTGGGCATTTAGTTTATGGAAGACTAAAGTGGGCTGGAGTTACGCATTTCCCTTCCCCAGGTTGGTCAATGTCTAGTACAGTAAAGTAGTTTCACTTGACAGCCGGCCTTCATAAGGATAAATAAATTCTCTAGGTGTATTTAAAAATACATCCTGCCTAGAGCATGAGGAGTTTTTTCTCTTAACTTCTCTTGAGAACCTAGAAGGGTTCCTGGAAGTAAGACTCATGAATGTGTACCCTCTCGATACTCTTCTTCTCCAGAGTTTTTAACTCTCAAGCTTTTCCACATTAAGCCTCCAGCAATTCATTGATTACAGTATAAGTTTTTCTGCCACCTTACCAGGTTCAGCAGTGGACTGCTGCTCTTGGGTTTTTGTTCCAGCAAGTTGTGGTTCTTTGTATCTGTCTGTC
Organism: Rhinopithecus roxellana; assembly: GCF_007565055.1. Lineage (NCBI taxonomy): Eukaryota > Metazoa > Chordata > Mammalia > Primates > Cercopithecidae > Rhinopithecus > Rhinopithecus roxellana. Next base: position 95,096,855 of record NC_044549.1, read on the forward strand.
TGTGTCTCAAGTTTGGGGTGCAGAAATTTGCCCTATGACTTCAATTTTCTGATGGCTCTAATAATAATTGTCAGTGTTCTGTTTGTTGGGTTCTTTCTTGTTATGAGCACAAGGGCAACAATTTTCAAGCTTTTTACCTGCCTTTCTATTTTGTCATTATTAAATAAATTATGAGTATCACCATGATTCTTTAATCCTATGTTTGGCTTTTAAAATAATTTTCATATTTTTTATAAATTTATAAATTACTTCATATATTATAGACTACACTTTTTGGTGTTATCTTTTTATTCCTCTTGGGTTTGCATTATCTTCCCTGTCTCTGTCAAACTATTGACATTGTTATTTCTCTTTCCCTTTTCTGTATCTGTGTTAGCAAGTTGTTCTTTCTCTGTTCACATAATCATGCATGTGTACACACACACACGTGCACACACCTTTTTAAATACATAAGATATCCCTTTACATCAATACACTGAAAAAAATTTGCTTTCCTTGTAACTGCCCACCCCTAAAGACAGGTGTATTATATACTATTTTGGGAGGCCCTGTGCTATCCATCTAAGATGTGCAAGACCTACAAGAGTTAATTTTCACTTCTGAATACGTGATATAAACAAAGATACTCTGTTTCCCTTTTCCTTATTATAAGTTCAAATTATAAATGATTCATTCACCAGGCTCTGATTACTTGAACACAAACTGCACACACACACACATACACAAGTATCTATGTTTATGTGTGTATGTGTATTTACACACAAACATATATAATCATATATAAACATGTATACAAATATATAAGCATACCACACATAAAATGTATTATTAAATGTATGTAATATTGTTCAAAAAAGAAGCTTCTTGTGCAGTGTGTATTAAAAATAAATTATCCCAACTTCAGTGTATATACAATACAGAAGCATTGATACTTTTTGAGTCTTTTAAAATGTGTTACTTTTCTTAAAGATGTTTGTGAAAAGAGTCTAATTCAGAAGTTATTATGATAATTGTCTGTAAACTTTTACAACCACCTGCCAGGGAAAATGTCAAGAAAAGAAAAAGATGATGGTGAATTAAGCCATCTCTAAAAGGAATTTTTATTTTTATTAAATATTTCTTCAATTTAAAAACAAAATGAAATTCATCTACACCCAGGTTTATATCAGCATTATTCAGAATAGCCGAAAGATAGAAGCAACCCATGTCAATTGATAAATAAAATGTGATATATACAAATAATGGACTGTTATTCAGCCTTAAAAGACAAAGAAATTCTGACACATGCTAGAATATGGATTCATCTTAAAGACATGCCATGTGAAAAAAGCAAGTCACAAAAGGACAAATAATATAATTCCATTAATATGAGGTACCTAAAATAGTCAAATTTATAGAGTCAGAAAGTTGAATGCACTTTGGCAGGCACTGGGGGAAGGAGTGTTGAGAAACTGTTGCTTCATAGGTACAAAGTATCAGTCAATGAAGTGAATGTGAATGTACTTAGATCCACTACATTTTACACCTAAGAATGTTTGAACTGGTAAATTTTACATGTGTTTTACCATGAAAAATAAATTCATCTGTGAAATATTAACATCTAAGGGTTTTGTACAGACAGGAACCTGAAAATGAATAAAATAACTACTATATAAAATAGCTAATGGAAATATAATTTTCAAAAGTAACATATGAACAAGACTACCAATTCTTTCATTTGTTACAGTAAGCATGGTAGAAATGTTCTTTGAACTGTTAGATGTATCCAACTAAGACATATATTTATTAACATTTCACAAATGACTTAGATAAAAAGAGCACATTAGTAACTTTTACATTTAAATTTTATAGCAAGTAAGAAAATGTGCTATTATTCATCTCAAGCATTATGTAACTTGAAATCAGGATGTGGGCCATTGTGTGTTGTGCATGATTGTGTATGTATATGTGAAAAGGACACAGAGAGAGAGAGAATAAGATATAGAGAAAAAACTGACATAAAACATTATTTTAAAAGGGAATAACTACATTTTCTATTTCAGCTTATAATATGCTAAGGAGGCCAGGGATAAGGTAAATGTAAGATGTTGAAGATATTAAAGATAATATACAAAGCTGGAACCTTTTTTAATAATACATCAAACACAGAAATATTATCTTAAATTCAATCTACGTGAGAGATAGGACCATTTGGAAAAATAAATTAAAGCCTGTCTTTCACTACATGCTTGTAATGTTCTGAAATTCAATTTGGTATAACTAATAGACTTAGGACTTCACACTAAAAATTTATAATTGAAATAAATAGTGTTTGCGGCTGCTGGCTCAGATGGCCCGCTTTTATTCCCTTATCTGGACCCACCCACATCCTACTTATTGGTTCATTTTACAGAGAGCTTATTGGTCCATTTTACAGACAACTGATTGGTACGTTTTGACAGGGTGCTGATTGGTGCATTTACAGTCCTTCAGCTAGACACAAAAGTTCTCCAAGTCCCCTACATATTAGCTAAACGCAGAGTGCTGATTGGTGCATTTGCAAAACTTTAGCTAGACAGAAAAGTTCTCCTGGTCCCCACCCAACCCAGAAGCCCAGCCAGCTTCACCTCTCAATGGCTCAGGAAGGACCTTGCGGCATCTAGCCTGTGCACTCTAGCAGTCCAGAGGGAGCTGTCCTCAGATCAAAACCAGCAGGCACTGGCCAGCCACGTGGAGTGTGGGGCCCACCAGGAACCCACAGGGTCCCGCACGTGCTGCGTGCAGCCTCGGCTCCCGCCCACTCCTCTCACTCCACACCTCCTGCAAGCAGAGGGAGCAGGCCTAGGCCAGACCCAGAGAGGGGTCCCCACAGCGCAGGCGCAGGCTTACGGGGTCTTCGAGCTGGCCAGAGTGGACGCCCAAGCCCAGGAGGTGCCCGGAACGAGTGAGGGCTACTATCACGTTGTCACTTCTCAGTCATACTTACTTTAGCTTTGTGTTCAGGATGCTTTTCCAATTCATGTTGGGGCAGCAGTCAGACAACCATCATTGTCCATTACTGACTCCATAGACAATATTTTAGGCTTGTGGTGTGCCATTTACTCCAAAGGACGTTTTTATGATAAAGGCATGTTTCTTCTCCTTAGCTATCATTGTTTACTTATAGAAATATCCAAGCCTGATACTCCTTGATAGGTTTATGTCCTCATGACATTTAAGAGGTTTATGTCGTCAAGTATGTATTTAGTTTGCTTTTGTTAATTTCATTTGTCATATATATAGTATATGTGTGTGTGTGTGTGTGTATATATATATGTGCATATATATATATACACACATATATATATATATATATTTGGAGTCTCACTTTGTCACACAGGCTGGAGTGCAGTGGCACAATCTGGGCTCGCTACAACCTCCTCATCCCAGGTTTAAGCAGTTCTTCTGCCTCATTTTCCCGAGTAGCTGGGACTACAGGCCTCAGCCTTCTGAGTACCTGGAACTACAGGAATATACCACCACGACTGTCTGTTTGTTGTATTTTTAGTAGAGACAGAGCTTAACCATATTGGCCAGGCTACTCTCGAACTCCTGGCTTCAACTTTTCCACCCACCTCAGCCTCCCAAAGTTCTGAGGTTATAGGCATGAACTACCAGACCTGACCCTATTTATCATATCTTTAAATAATGTATATATTTGATTTATTTTTAAATTTCCATTTCAACCTCAAGCTCAAGCAATCCTCCCACCTAAGCCCCTAGAGTAGCTGGAACTAAAGACGTGTGCCACCACACCCGGCTAATTTTACTTTTTGTAGAGACAGGATTTTGCCACATTGCTCAGACTGGTTTCAAACTCCTAGGCTCAAGACATCCACCCTCCTGAACCTCCCAAAGTGCTGGAATTACAGTCTTGTACCATCATGTCTGGCCTTATTTTATTTACATTTTTATTGTTTTACCTCTATGTTAATTTGTCTGGGCCTAAACTAAGAAATGTTTCCTGAGAATTATGGCTTCTGATATCTTATTTTCCTCCGTACTTTCAGCTTCTAAACTGGTTTTTTATAGGTTGCATTTGTGTCTGTATAGTCAGGTTTTTAGACAATGATATGAACATACGTTTTGCTGAAACATGTCAAACCCCTAAGGCTGGAAGATATATGACGATTGATTTTTGTGGGTGTTTGAAAGCACATTCAAATTTAAAATGGTTCTCATTGCACTCTCAGTTTTAGGTGCCACAGAATTCACCCTGGCCTGCACTGTTTTTGCACAATATGGCCCAGACAGCGGAGGTTGGGGAAGACTCTCTAGTTCTTCTGTAGCTGTTTTCCCAAAATATCTCTGGTAAATTACTGGTTAATTTCCTGCTCAACCCCAAACTAAACAGCCTCAGTCTAAATAAACTGTAAGTTTCCCATGTCTTTTGCTATAACTTTTACTCGACCAAGACGTGTGTTTTGCCCACTCTCAACCCTCAACATAAAATACCTATTTACTCTCTCTGACAGCAAAGCTACTGGTTTCCATTGCCAACATCACCCACTGGAACTAGTTTTCTGCATGGCTTGCATGGGGTGGGGGACTGGGGAAGAGCACATTCTATGAAACAGCTGTGACAATTACACAAGAAGTCACTACCATGAAGTGTAGATGTAGCAACTTTGGATTAAATTTCATTCCCAACATTACATAACAATCAATGCTATCTATTTCTAAAACAGAAAATGTTCACTCATTAAGGAAGTGTGGATTTTCTTCACTCCCCAACCCTTGGAATCCCATAGTTTTTTCTTTATCATCTTGCCTATACTAAATAACTTATGTAAGAGGAACTACACAGTATTTGTTCTTTTGTGTATGAATTATTTCACTTAGCACAGTATTTTTTAATTTTTAATATTTATGAGTAGATAGCGTATTTATGTGGTTCATGGGATATTTTGATACAGGCATACAATGTGTAATAATGCTCTCAGAACAAATGGGACATCTATCACTGCAGTCATTTATCTTGAGGTGAATGCATTACATACATTCCAATTATACTCTTTTGTTATTTAAAAATGTGCAATAAATTATTGTTGACTATGGAAACTATATTATGGTATCAAATACTATATCTTATTAATTCTAACTATATTTTTGTACTCATTGATCATCTTCACTTTCCCACTCTGCATCACTACCATTCCCAGCCTCTTGTAACCATGGTACTACTCTCCATCTCCATGAGTTCAGTTGTTTTAATTTTTAAGTCCCATTAATCAGTGAAAAATTGCAAAGTTTGCCTTTCTGTGCCTGACTTATTTCACTTGATATAATGTTCTCCACGTCAATCTATGCTACAAACGACAGATTTCATTAATTTTTATGTCTGAATAGTACCCCATTGTGTGCATGTACCACATTTTCTTTATCCATTCACCTGCTGATGGACTCATAGGTTGCTTCCAAATCTTGGCTATTGTGAATACTACTGCAATAAACACAAGAGTGCAGATAGTTCTTTGATATACTAATTTTCATACTTTGACTAATTACCTAGCAGTGGGATTGCTGGATAAAATGATGGTTCCATTTTTACTTTTCTGAGGAGCCTCCATACAGTTATCCATGGAGGTTGTACTAATTTACATTTCTGCCAACAGTGTACAAGGGTTCCCTTTCCTCTATATGTTTGACAACATTTTTTATTTCCAGTCTTTTGACTAAAGACAAATTTACCTGCAGTGAAATTGTCGCTCATTGCGTAGTTTTGATTTACATTTCTCTGATCAATGATATTGAATATCTTTTCATATACCTTTTGCCATTTGTCTTCTTTTGAGAAATATCTATTCATATCTTTTGTTCATCTAACTAGACTATTCCCTATGGAGTTTTATTGGGATTATTGTGTATTCTGGTCATTAATCATTTTTCTGATGGATACTTTGCAAATATTTTCTTCCATTGTATGGGTGGTCTTTTCACTTTCTTGAATGCCTTCTTTGCTGTGCAGAAGCTTTTTAATTTGATGTGATACCATTTGTCCATTTTTTTTTTTTTTTGGTACCTGTGCTTGTGAGGTATTGCTTAATAAATCTTTGCTCAGACCAATGTCCTGTAGATTTTTCCCAATATTTTCTTTTAGAATTCATAGACTGAAGTTTTAATCTATTTAGATTTGATTTTGGTACATGGTGAGATATGGGATCTAGTTTCATTCTTCTGAACATGGATATCCAGTTTTCCCAGCCCCATTTAATGAATTGAGTGTGAATGTTCTTGGTACCTTTGTTGAAAATGAGTTTAGTATGAATATATGGATTTATTTTTATTTTTTCTATTCTGTTCCGTTGGTCTGTGGCATTTTTTATGCCAGTACCATGCTGTTTTAGATACTATGGCTCTATAGTATAATTTGAAGTCAGGTAATGTGAGTCCTCCAGTTTTGTTTTGTTTTTCCTCAGGATAACTTTATCTATTTGTGTCTTTTATGGCTCCATATAAATTTTAGATTTTTTTTTTCTATTTCTGTGAATAATGTGATTGGCATTGTGACAGGAATTGTATTGACTCTACAGATTGCTTTGGACAGTATAAATATTTAATGATATTGATTCTTCTAACCAATTAACAGAATATCTTTTCATTTTTTGTGTCTTCTTTAATTTCTTGCATTAATTTTTGTTGTTTTTATTGTACAAATATTTCACTCTTTTGGTTGGATTTATTCCTATATCTTATTTTATTTCTAGCTATTCTACAATTCTAAATGAAATTAATTTCTTGATTTCTTTTTCAGATTGCACACTGTTGATATATGGAAAGGCTACTGATTCATGTATGCTGATATTGTATTCTACAACTTTGCTGAATTTCATTATCAGCTCTAATAGGTTTTTGGTGGAGTCTTATTTTCCCTATATAAAGATTATATCATCTGCAAACAAGGATAATTTGAAGTCATCCTTTCCTATTTGAACGCCTTTTTTTTTTTCTTTCCCTTATCTAATTCCTCTACCTTGACTTTCAAAACTAGGCTGAATAACAGTGGTGAAAGTGAACAACAGTGAACACCTTGTCTTGTTCTACATCTGACAGTTTATTTGTAAGCCTTATGATAATCTAAATTTTAAAAATCTTAAAACCTAAAACCCTTAAGAGAACTTGTTGAAGTTACTATTTTTAATAGTTTCATCAGTCAGTCTTTCCACTCAAGATGGGAGTAGTCTACACACCACACCTTCAGGCTTTCAGTTGTTCCCATTCAGTGCAATACTATGTGTGGTCCATTCAGCACAATACTAGGTGTGGTACTGTCATATATGGTTTTTATTGTGTTGAGGCATATTCCTTCTATACAGTTTGTTTGAGGGCTTTTTTTTTTTTTATCATGAAGAGATGTTGAATTTTATCTAATGCTTTCTCAGCATCAATTGAAATATTTTTTTCGTCATTTATTCTGCATTATTTTCATTTTCTTTTTTCTTTTCTCTTCTTTTTTTTTTTTTTTTTTTTGAGACAGAGTTTCACTCTGTCATCCAGGATTGAGTGCAATGGTGCTTTCTCAACTCACTGCAACCTCCGCCTTCCGGGTTCAAGTGATTCTGCTGCCTCAGCCTCCCTAGTAGCTGGGTAATTTTTGTATTTTTAGTAGAGATGGGGTTCCACCATATTGACCAGGCAAATCTCGAACTTCTGAGCTTAGATGATTGACCCACGTTGGCCTCCCAAAGTTCTGGGATCACGGCCGTGAGCTACTGCACCCGGCCCATTTATTCTGTTTATATTGGGTATCACATTGATTGATTTGTGTACACTGAACCAACTTTGCATCCCTGGGATAAATCTCACTTGGTAATAATCAGTGGCCTTTTTAACATGTTACTGAATTCAGTTTGCTAGTAGTTAGTGAGAATTTTTCCATCAATGTTCATCATACTGGAATTTTTTTTATTTATATACATTTTTATGTTTTTGATGCATCTTTGTCTGATTTTAGTATCAGGGTAATAATGGCCTCATATAATAAATTTGAAAGTATTCACTCCTCAATTTTTTAAAGCAGTTTGAGTAGGATCGATATTAGTGCTTTAAAGGTTTACTAAAATTTAGTAGTGATGCCATCAGTTTCAGGGGCTTTTTTTTTTTTTTTTGGCTGGGAGTCATTTTATTATGACTTGATCTTGTTTCCTGTTATTGATATGATCAGTTTTGAATTTCTTCATGCTTCTATTTTGATATGTTGCAGGTGCCTAGGAATTATTCCATTCCTTCTAGATTTTCCAAATTATTAGCATATAGGTGATTATAGTACCCTCTAATGATTCTTGTATTTCTGTAATATTTGTTGTAGGGTCTCTGATTGTATATATATATATATATATGTGTGTGTGTGTGTGTGTGTGTGTGTGTGTGTGTGTGTGTATATATATATATTCTTTTTTTGGATATTTTCTCTTTTTCTAAGTCTGGCTAAAAGTTGGTCAATCTTTACTTTTCAAATAATGACCCTTTTGCAGTATTGATTTGTGTATTGTTTTGTTTCAATTTCATTTATTTCTGCTCTTATCTTTATTATTTATTTTCTTCTACTAATTTTTTATTTGATTTGCTCTTGCTTTTCTGTTTATTTAAGATGCATTGTTAGGTTGTTTATTTGTAGTTTTTCTACTTTTTCTTGTTGGCTCTTATTATTATGAAGCTTCCTCTTAATACTGCTTTTGCTGTATTCTGTAGGCCTTGGAATGTGTATTTCTATCTTCATTGGTTTTCAGCAACGTTAAAATTTTATTTCAGATTTCTTTATTAATTCATTGGTTATTCAGGAGCATATTGTTTAAATTCATGTGTTTGTATCATATCTAAACTTCCTCATATATTTAATTTGTAGTTTTATTGCACTATGGTCAGAGAAAATACTTGATCTGATTTCATTTTGTTAGAATTTTTAAGGTTTGTTTTTTGGTCTATGCTTGAGAGTGATCCATGTGCTGAGGAAAAGAATGTGTATTCTGCAGCCATTGGATGAAGTGTTCTGAAAAATAAATCTGTTAGATCCATTTTTTCTATAGGGCAGATTAAGTCTGATATTTGTTGATATTCTGTCTGAATGATCTATCCAATGTTGAAAGTGGGGTATTTAAGCCTCCAGTTATTCTTGTGTTGGGGTTTACCTCTGTCTTTAACTTTAACAATATGTATATATATATATTATATTTCTGGGTGCTCCAGTGTTGGGTATGTATAGATTTACAGTTGTATTCTCTTGCTAAATTGACCCCTTTATTATTATGTAATAATCTTCTTTGTCTACTTTATAGTTTTTGTCCTGCATTCTATTTTGTCTGATATAAGTACAGCTACTTCAATCTTGTTTTTTTTATTTCAATTGACATGGAATATATTTTGGCATCTCTTTATTTTCAATCCATCTGTGTCTTTACAGGTAAAGTGTGATTCTTGTATGCAGCAGATCATTGGAAACTTTTATTCATTCAGTTTTTTAAAAAATCTTTTTGGGTACATAATAGGTGTGTATATTCATGGGTTGCATGAGATATTTTGATATGGGTACACTATGCTTAATAATCACAATAGGGTAACTGGGCTATCCATCACCTCATTTATCTTTCCTTTGTGTTACAAACAATTCAATGAGAGTTTAGTCCATTTACCTTCAATGTTATTACTGATAAGTAAGAACTTTCTACTGCTATTTTGGTATTTATTTTCTAATTGTTTTGTGGTTTTCTGTTCCTTCTTTTATTCCTTCCTTTCATCCTTCCCACTGAAGGTAATTTTCTCTGGAAGTATGTTTAAATTTCTTGTATGTGTGTGTGTAGCTGTTATAGGTTTTTAAATTTTAGGTTACCATATGCTTGCAAATAACACTTTGTAACCCATTATTTTAAGTTTATTATGACTTAACACTAATTAATAAACAAATAAAGAGAAAACTAAAAAACTCTACACTCTAACTTCATTTTCCTACTTTTAAACTTTGCGTTGGTTCTGTTCATTTCTTATTATACTATGTTTGAATTTTTGGTAGTAATGTTTGATGGGTTCCTCTTTTAGTCTTTCTACTCAGCATATGAGTAGTTTATACACCACAGTAAGAGTTACCACATTCTGCTTTTCTGTGTACTTTCAATTACTAGTGAGTTTTGTACCTTCAGATGATTTCTTGCTCATTTAGGTCTGTTTCTTTCAGATTGAAGAATTCCCTTTAGCATACTTGTTGGACAGTTATGGGGTTGATGAAATCTCTTAGATTTTGTTTGGGGATGTCTTTATTTCTCCTTCATGAATAAAGGATATTTTTGCTCTACATACTATTCTAGGATAAAAGTTCCTCTTTTTTAGCACTTTATATATGTCTCTCTTGACCTGTAATTTTCCACTGAGAATTGTGTGCCATTTTGCAGCTCCATTGTGTTATTTGTTTCTTTTCTTTTTCTGCTTTCAGGAGACTTTCTTCATCCGTGCTTTTTGGGAATTTGATTATTAAATTTCTTGAATAAATCTTATTTGGGTTAAATCTGCTTGGTGCTCTATAACCTTCTTGTACTTGAATACTGTTCATATTTTTCTAGGTTTTGGGATTCTGTGTTACTATCCTTTTGAAAAAACTTTTTACCCCATTCTCTCTCTCTACCTCCTCCTAAGGCCAACAACTCTTAGATTTGCCTTTTGGAAGGCCATTTCAAGATCTTATAAATATGCTTTACTCTTCTGTCTCCTCTGTCTGTGTGTTTTCAAATAGGCTGTTTCAAGATCACTAATTCTTTCTTCTACTTGATCAGTTATGCTTGAGACACTCTGATACAATCTTCAGTATGCTAATTGAATGTATTAGCTAAAGAATTTCAGCCATATTTTTGAAAAATTATTTCAATCACTTTCTTAAATTTATTGGATAGGATTCTGAATTCCTTTTCTGTGTTATCTTGAATTTTAATGTGCTTCCTCAAAATAGCTATTTTGAATTCTGTGTATATATATAGATAATAGATATAGATGTACACACACATATATTCCATTAGTTCTGTCTCTCTAGAGAAGCCTGGCTAATATGGATTTTGGTACCAGGAGTGGTTCTAAAGGAAAATGATATTAAGTATGGAATTCTTTCGTTGGTTTTAGGGTTGCTACTGTTGGCTGCTTAGTATGATTAGACCCAAAAATGCTAAAGTCTCTACTTCTAATAGTATGGAGAACACTGATAGTCCTTGACGTGAACTGTTTAGAGAATAATCCAAAATAAATGCATTTGAAACTCCTAATTTATCACTTGTGAGAGTCAAAGAGTTTAGTGATTCTATACAGAATACCTTTGACCACATGCAGAGAACCAAGGAACATAATGAAACTGGTTGGCTGCTCCTAAGTTCACTGGACAAAGTGTTGAAATAAAAAGATGAACTCAAAGATTCTGTCTCCCAGCTTCAGAAGCAGATATTGGGACTCAAATTTGCTAGGATTGCCCTGAATGATGGTCTTATCTCCAGTAGAGAAACAGCTGAAAGTGTAGAAAATCAGATACAGGCTCTTATCATGAAAGTGGCTGACATACTACATCAGGTACATGCACAGTCTTGCCAGGTGTCTACTGCTGAAGTGAGGGCATTGAATTGAAAAAAAAAAAAAAAAAAAAAGGAGACTGCAACTTGAAATGGGAAATCGTGGAAGGACCCTGATGAAACTGGGGACACTGCATTTGTAAACTCTGATGAAACTTTTTTGCCAGGAGGAACAGCTTCCCAATCCCCAGTAGTCACAAGATCCCCTCCTTGACCCATGCTGCCATCAGATTTTCAAACTTTGTCTGAGGAGATAAACCCTGAACTGCCTGAGGCAACAGTGGTGGTTTCCCCTGAGGCAGTTGTCAGGCAAAATAATGTTGGTTCTTCTCAGGAGCCAGCCCCAATACCCCTGTTTTCTTCTAGACCTCTTCCATCATGGAAAGGGCAGAGGTTTGTCCTCACTGAAACAGACACTTATCTATTCTTCATACAATGCTTCTGCCAAGACTACCATCTGTGAACTCGCAGAATGCCTTATCCACCATCATGGTATTCCATACAGCATTGCCTCTGACCAATGCACCCACTTTACAACTAAAAAAGTGCAGCAGGGAGCTGATGCTCATAAAATTCATGGGCTTTATTGTGTTCCCAATCCTCCTGAAGCAGCTGGATTGAAAAAGCAGTGGAATGGCCTTTTGAAGTCATAATTACAATGCCAACTATGTGACAATACTTTGCAGGGCTAGGGCAAAGTTCTCAAGAAGGTCGTGTATGTTCTGAATTGGTGATCAATATATGGTACTGTTTGTCCTATAACTAGGATTCATAGGTCCGGAAGTCAAGGAGTGGACGTGGAAGTGACACCAATCACCATCACCCCTAGTGATCCACTAGTAGAGTTTTTGCTTCCTGTTTCTGCGACATTACATTCTGGTGGGCTAGAGGTCTTGGTTCCAAAGGGAGGTACACTGCAACAAGGAGACACAACAGTTTTGTTAAACTGGAAACTAAGATTGCCACCTGGACAGTTTGGGCTCCTCCTACCATTGGGTCAACAGGCTAAGAAGGAAGTTACTGTGTTGGCTGGGGTGACTGACCTGGACTATCAAGATGAAATCAGTCTACTGCTACAGAACAGAGGTAAGGAAGAGTATGCATAAAATACAAGAGATCTATTAGATGTCTCTTAGTATTACCATGATATGTGATTAAGGTCAATGGGAAACTATGATAGCCCAATCCAAACAGTACTGCAAATGACTCAGACCCTTCAGGAATGAAGGTTTGGATCACTGCACCAGGAAAAAAACCATGACCTGCTGAGGTGTTTCAGAAGGAAAAGGGATTACAGAATGGGTACTGGTAGTCATCAATACCAGCTATGACCATGTAACCAGCTGCAGAAATGATGACTGTAATTATCATGAGTATTTCCTTATTCTTTTTTTAAAAACATGTTTGTTTATGTATACACTTGTACTAAGAAAATATCATTTTTTTCCTTTCTCCTTTTTCATGTGACATAAGATTTACTGACTCATATCAGTATTTAAGTATTGTTAACTTTATGTAATAGTATTTCGGTGGGGAATTGGTGTATTTCCATTTGTACAAAGGATAGTTGTATTAGGTTAGGTGTAATTATGACCTTATTATTGTCATTATTTGAAGATTATGTATGATCTCAGGAGATGTGTATGGGTTCGGGTTGACAAAGAATGGACTTGTGATGGTTAATACTGAGTGTCAACTTGACTGGATTGAAAGATACAAAGTATTGATCCTGGATTTGTCTGTGAGGGTGTTGCCAAAAGAGATTAACATTTGAGTCAGTGGGCTGGGAAAGGTAGATCCACCTTTAATCTGGGTGGACACAATCTAATCAGCTGCCAGCATGGCTAGAATATGAGTAGGTAAAACAATGTGAAAAAGAGAGACTCTGGCCTAGCCTCCTAGCTTACATCTTTCTTCTGTGCTGAGTGATTCCTGCCCGTAATCATCAATCATCAGATATGTTTCTTCAGTTTTGGAACTTCGACTGGCTCTCCTTGCTCCTCAGTCTGCAGCTGGCCTATTGTGGGACCTTATGATCATGTGAGTTGATACTTAAGAAACTCCCATATATAATTCGATTGATTTTGTCCCACTAGAGAACTCTGACTAATACACTATGGCCACCACCACAAGGAGCCCATGTTGTTTGCTGCCTAGATATTATCAATGCTCACTCAAGGCCCAAGAACTCTCAGTCAGCTTGTGGTAAATGCTGCCAGGCCTGGATCTCTCCCTTCAGGCCAATGTGTTTCCCTTTGGTCCACTTCAGGTTCAGAAATGCCATCCAGGAGCCAAAGCCCAGAAGCAGAGACCACAAACTCCCACTTGCCCCTCTAACCCATTTTGGCTAAACTGAGCTGAGCTGCCTTGGATTCGGTAAGGAGTGACACAAGCACTCCCTTCGCCACTCCAGCTGATGTCTCACTTTCACCTCAAGTCTACTGGCTTTAAGCCCAACCCAGCAGCAATACTTCCCTTAGAATTGCAGTCTCGTGGCTTAGATTGCCTTTCAAATTTGTTTAGAACCTCAGAGCACATTAACCTGCAGTGGTGGTGCTTGCCTGAACACAGGTTCCAGCCACCAGGATGGATGATTTGTCTTTGGCCAGGGTTGGTCTAAATGCTCCTTCTCTGGATGCCAGCTGAGTTCTGCTCTGTGTTGCTGTCCCATGTGGTAAGCAGCACTGAGTTCCAATGCAAAGTTCTACAATCGTTGCACTCTCCCTTCCCTAGCACACAGATTATCTCTCTGTGCTACTGAGGCCACTGCCAGGGGTAATGAAGGAGGGATTTTGTATGCAATTCGAGACTGCTTTTCCTATCCACTTCCGTGCTTCTTCTATTGACATAATAACAAAACCAGGTACTGTGATCACTCGTCTGATCTTTTATTCTTATGGAAGTGTTTTCTTCTTTGCATAGTTGTTTAATTTGACATTCTTAAGAGGGGAATGTTCACTGGAGGATTCTGTTTAGCCATATTGCTCTGCCTCCTCGCCCTTGCATAATGCTTTCAAGTCATTATTGCTGTAGCAGGTATTAGTACTTTACTCTTTTGTACAGTCAAGTGGCACTTCATTATTATAATACTACATTTTGTTTATCCATTCGTCTGATGATGAACAGCTGGCTTGTTCTCACTTTTTGGTTATTGTAAATAGTGCCGCAACACACTTTGGCATAACTTATTTGTTTGCATCTGTTTTCAGTTCATTTGAGTACATGTCTAGAAGTGGAACAATTTCTGAATTTAAGTGAGTTTCACTTACTTCAACTCTTACTTTGCATATGTTTTTAAAATAAAAAGAATATGATCAGCAAAAATAATATTGGGTAATCTCATGAAATAATGATATTTGACCTTAGCTAACTTTACTCCTTATATTCTATTTATAGTAAATATAAAATGTAAATAAAAATTAAATGATTAATCAAAATTATTTGCTGTCATAGAAAGCTATTTATTGGCATTTGTGATATTCTTCTATACTTACTTGAATAATATTTAAAATATTTAATAAACATAAAACCAAACCTGATGCCTGCTACGTGTGTGCCCCAGAAAATGAGAGCATTAAAAGAATTGTCAGTTTAGTTAGGTGAATAAATTTTTATGTATGGTATCTATAGTATATTTAAGCCTGAAAAATGAATGAACTATAATTTACTTATTCAATTTTCCATTACATTTGTTATGGTTCATAGGTTAATATTTCTATAACATTTTCAGAGTATTTACCAAATATTTTGTTCATTTTGTAGTGTATTTTTATCAAACATAAATTAAATATCTATCATGTGTAAAGAATAGGGCAAAGTGGTATGAGAGACACACAGAGAGAGAAGAGTAAAGAGAAAAAGAGATTGAGAGAGAAAGAGAGGGGTAAAGAAGGAGAGGGAGAAGAGAGGGGCTGGAAAGGGGACAATGTGAAAGCAAACATTAAAAAAAAAATGCCAAATGCAGAATTGAACTATTTATAAAAGCCTCTAAAATATTTATACTTATTCACCAGAGAATGGTTAATACTAGTTCTTCCACAGAATATTTATATTTAGCAAATAAACAATTTTGGTGCTGAAGTACCTATTTGCATAAATGGTGATTGAATAATCAATATGTTAGTAAAAATGTTGCAACATTTTTTGTGTTAAAAGCCTTTTTAAAATAAATGTTATCTGGTAGAAGATATGCAAATTGTTTTACTTAAATAAGAGTTTCTGTGAGAAATATTAAAGTCCCTAAGATCAAATACATAGCTTTCAAAATAAATAATTTGTGTATCTCTATTAAAATAAGTTGTATTTACAGACATGGACATTTATTTCCTAATTTTTTCTGTCAACATTCATAAGTAATAGGCAATCAAATTGCTTGAAATAAGACTGTAGATGAGTTTCAAAATGATACTTCATTCAAGAACTTTAGATTATAATACACAGATGAATTTTTTAACATTTGTAAGCAACAGTTAATATAGATTAGAATTGTCATGCTATATCTGACTTGTATCTAATTAAATTTTATTAATAAATAAAGTTAGTTCAGGGTTAAAGAGTTTCTATTAACCCTGAGCTAACTGTAACAGAAAGAAAGTTTGAAAGCACTGGTACTTGGAAATGTCTTCATTAAAAAAGGTTAAACTTCCAAAATGTTCAGTTTTTATGTTTACTGCCAATTACAACAAAACAAATATAGAAATATGAGGAACTTCTAGGGTGATATTCAGAAACATATTAAATCTAACTAGAAATCCATGTGTACAATAATGTGCCATCTTGAATTTTAATTGTATTAATGTTAAACAGATACAAAATTTGATTTATAGGGAATTACGTTTGTACTACATATGACTTGCATTTTTTACTGTTGTCACACTATGATTTATTAATTCTTCTGGAAAATATTAACAACTCAGCCTGTTGATTTTTCACTTTTCTGCCCTGCTGCACTTCACACTTCTAAGCTTGTTATATTGCTTCAAAGTCTATTTGCCTTTGAAGTATAAAATATCCAACTGTCAGAATGCAAAGGCATTTGGTAATTAATTTAATACCAAATCACACATCTGCCATGAAAAAGGAAAGAGATAATTTGATATGCATTTTCTAATACTCATTACATTTCAAGTACAGGTTGATAATTTTTTTAAAAAAATAATTTTTTAAGACATATCAATTTGTCATGTATCAATAGTTGAAGACTTTTCTTACTGATATTGATTGAAAATATCAATGCAATCAACATTTCGCATTCATGTGTAAAATATACCTACAGTAAACAAACAGAAAAACTTACCCCAAGGTAATTTTCAAGAAAACGTACTTAAATCTGTACATGTACAAACCTGTAATATTGTGAATCACTTATAACCTGGCTTACTTATAAACCTAGGAATTCAGATAAGAGAAGGGAAACTATAAAAATAAGCATCTGGTTGTGTTTATGTCTTCATATTAATCTCATCAAGGGTCAGGAGTGGTGTCTCATGCCTGTAATCCTAGCACTTTGGGAGATAAAGGCAGGTGGGTCACTTGAGGCCAGGAGTTTGAGACCAGCCTGGCTAATGTGACAAAACCCCATCTCTACAAAAAGATCCAGGTGTGGTGGTGCATGCCTGGAGGCTGAGGCACAAGAATTGAACCTGGGGGGTGGAGTTTGCGGTGAGCCGGAGTCAGGCCACAGCACTTCAGCCTGGGTGACAGAGTAAGACTTTGTCAAAAAAAAATAATAATTACATCATAATTTATTATGCCTCTAACAGAGGTCAAATACTTCCAAGTAAATAAATATTATGCAGAATTATGTTCATTAACTATGATAGCACATTTATGGGAAATAGTATCCAATATCAAAGTTATCATCATCTAAATGAGAGGACCTTTCTAATTTCCACTAGGCACACTTAAAACCACTTACACACTAAGCCAATTTTTAAGGAAGAAAGTTATGAAATTTTATACAGGTAATTTGCTTAATGTTAAAATAAAGCTGGTGTAATTTATAGTTAAAATAATATTTTGTGTAGGAAAAGGTAAAATTTCTGAGAAAACCGTAGTGTTTTCGAATTATTGTTATTAAACTTAAAAAAAACAGATAATTTTGTATGTTTTATCATGTGCCACATGATGTTTTGAAGTATACACACATTGTAGAATTATCAAATCTTGGTAACTGTACTTAGCAGGTGAGAAATAAGACAATGAGGCATGGAGAATTTCTTAATTTTTAATTCTTCATTTTTTTCCTACAATCTAGAAATAAGATTTAGAAGATTAACTTATTTAAAGTTTTTGGGAAATATACTTCATAATATGTCACTTCAAACACATTAGTTGGTTTTTCATTTTGTTTCATTACATTTTATAACTATGTAACAAAGACAATTTAAAAATAATTTGTCATCAAGTGATTTGTCTTCGATGAAAGAAAGACAATTAAAAGGACCGTCTCTTTTTGTACATTAAGTACTTCTATGTTGTAATCACAAATTTAAAAATCAGCAAAATACTAAACTTGCATGATATGTAACTTACGGACTTTGCCATATCTGTTCCATGATCATTGACATGTGTATGACTCAAATATTTTGTCAGTATCTGAAAGTGAATATACAGATGCTAATAATTTGTCAGAGGAGTTTTTTATCATGGTGTTAATGTTTTTATTCTAATTAGAAATGAAGTTAGCCAATAAGCTTTCATAATCATTAATCAGTAATGTGCAAGTTCAGCAATACCAGAAACGATATTGAAGTAATAATTCAATCCAACCTCCTACATATTGATTCTGAAACCAGTTTGTACTCTAAGGCTGATATGTGGTTTATCCCTAACATATGAATGCATCATGCAAATGTAAATATGTACAGTTCCTTGTGGAAGAATGAAATCCAAAATAAAAGCCCCTCCATTTTCTGATTGCATCTTGCAGTTTCCTCTTTATCATTCTGTATTTATCAACCATTGTGGAAATAATAAATAACAAACTACTTTAAAATTGTGCAACCTTTCATGGAAAAATCCATTTTATCTGTGCATTTTTAGGTAAGTTTATTTAGAGTGGGCGCATTTTGACCAGCAGATTGCAAGCCAGCTCCATCTGTTTCTCATACTCTATGTATCAGCAGACTATCAGATAACTTTTCTTATTGTGACTGTGTCAGAACTGCACCTAGGTAATTACAAACTGCAAGCTTATATTAAGCCTCCTTTTGCTGAAATTATACAGGCATTCGTTGGACCAGTGAAATCACATGGCCTAGCCCAAAGATATAGAGCAGGGTTACATGGAAAATGGCATGGATACAGAAAATATTAAAGAGTTAGGTCTAATAAATCAATTAATTACACTTTCTATATAAATATTACCATCCCACGTGCACCCTATGTCAGGTATAGTTATTCTTTCCTCTAACATATAATCAACATTGATTGTGCTTCAGTTTTATTACCTCATTTCATTCTGATTATAGTGACTCCTGCACATGAAGACAATTTTGTTGAAAGACTAATCATGTTGAATAATTTAAGTAATAAGCAACACCAAAAATTCCAAATCCATGTTCTCATATAGAAAAAAATTAGTGACTTTAAAAAAAATCTTTCTTGGCTTTTTATTCACAGACTAATTTGCAAGCGGATCATTTGAAATTAAAAATACTAATATACATATAATTGCCAATTCAAACTTTAGACATACATCTCTTACAGAATAGATGCAATATACATAAGTGTTTTTAGTAAAGGTCCTAGCTAAAACTTTGAGTAATGTCCTAATGTCAATGCAGCAAAGAAATAACTCAGATTTTTCTCAACAAGATTTTCTGGAAATGATTATACTACATTTAATGCAGAATTTCAAAGGGTGCAGAGATCTGCCACAGGGTATATAGTTAGATGGGGCAAATTCTTAACCTATGTCATTGTCTCTTTTATTAGCCTAACACAATCTTGAGATTGGCACCATTAATAAAACCAATTTTCTTAGTATTCAGTAGTTTTGGGTGTTTTGGCTCTCTAACTTGAACAACTTGTCATTTCTATCAGCTGTCTTTCTTAGTTTCCTGTGGCCATTCAGAAAATGGAAAACAGAATGTGCAGTAAGTTACTGCTGGTTGATTAAATAGAACCAAATATACCAGAGTCTTTTTCTTAGTGGTATTTTATTTATTATTATTATTATTTTTTTGAGACAGAGTCTCAGTCTGTTACCCAGGCTGGAATGCAGTGGTGTCATTTCGGCTCACTGCAACCTCTGCTTCTGGATTCAAATCATTCTCCTGCCTCAGCCTTCCGAGTAGTTGAGATTACTGGTGTGCACTACCACATCCATCTAATTTTTGTAGTTTTAGTAGAGGCGGGGTTTCACCATGTTGGCCAGGCTGGTCTTGAACTTCTGACCTCAATTGGCAGCCTTTTTAAACACTTTTATAAAGATTATTATCATTATTTTCTAATTGTTATGTTTGCTTTTATAAAGTGTGTAAATACACTTCGCTTTATGCTTCCAAATCTGAATGACAACCATGATAACATTGTAAGGTAGGAATCTATAATTTAGAAAGTGAAGAAACAATATATAATAAAATGCATTAAATTCAACTTATTTATATATCTATATATTATAGTTATATAATTCTAACAGCTTAATATATATTAGGAATTCTAATATAGATTCTATCATGCAATTCTAATATATATTAGATATCCAATTTTAGTATACTTAATAGAATAATATAATTTAAATTCACAGTGAAAGTATTGAAAGCCCTAACTACACCCATTCCATTTCCATTTCAATTTCCTCTCTCTGCACACCACATTTATCCTCTTGGTTCACACAAAACCCATGCAGTCTCCAAGGAATAGGACAAGAGCTCAAAATTTCCGAGATGGAGGTGTCACCTTCTGGGAATTCAGCGACGAGGACCAAATGCAACTATACAATGGAACTGTAACATTAAGAGCAATGTATATTTTCTTTGGAAGGCTGTAGCACTCAATGTGTAAACTCTACCCTCTATTGATGTATCATAGAAGCCTGTGCAGGTAACTAGTAAATAGACCTCATAACAGCCACAGACCTTCTGCACAGAGGTAAAGGGCTAAGTTCAGCACCAACGCTGCTTTACACTGAGAAGCCAGACAGGATTAAAGTCATCAATCACTTTGTTCTTCATGTATAAGTGTGGAAGATGGATTGATACTCATTGAGGCAGGCTGAGTGCTTGGCCTCTTGGAAAATACAAAACACTTTTCAAACTTCAGGAGAAAGTTCCTAAAATTCTTGCTAATAATGCTCGTAAACCTTTTTATTTGAAAGCATTATTATTGCACATTATTATAAAAATAAATATAACATATAATACTTACAAATTATATTTGTGGTAAAGTTTGTAATCATTAATTTATTTCCAATCTTAAACATTTCATCTGCGTTTTACAAAGGAAAAATTCCAGAATAGGATCTTCTTAATGTCCTATCTTGTCTTCTTTGTCAAAAATATTTTAGTGTACTTGAACCTTCCAAACTCTACAATAATATGCCTTTCACTAGATTGCATTAGAAGACCAGGTCCAGAAAAGCAAACCTACATTCGTGAGTAGATGATGTTTCAGTGTGTTCCATACAGTGAAATAAAAACAATTTGTAAGTTTTCTAACTTTTGAAATGATTATAACTGTGTATTACAGTGTTCACCTTTTGCTTCCTTAGTTGTCTTAATTAGAAAACTTAAAACTCCCCGCATAATTTTTTAAATGTTAGATTGTGTTCTTACATTTTCAGTAAAGATAGTAACATGTTAGGAGTCCCAGTTATGAAAAAACTTTGGATTACAAATTCATTTGAATTCATATTTAATAAAATGATTTATTTTTACAACAATTCCTTCTTATTTGCAAATTTGCTTTGCATTAAATTGCTGCTTGTGGGAATGTAAAATTGTACAGCTACTTTGGGAAATCATCTTGTAGTTAAACACACATCTGTTGTGTGAACCAGATATGTTACTCCTAGGCATTTACTCAAGATAAATGAATATATATGTACACACACACACACATATATGTATATATGTGTATATATATGTCTACATATATATATATATATCTCCATACAAAAACTTCTATACACAGATATTGATAGAAGCTTTTTTGTAAGCAGAAATGGAAATAATCCTAATGTTCACCAACATGTAAATGGATTAATCAAATCTGGCATATCTTCAATGAAAAAATATTTACCATTCAAAATATTGATTCACATAATAACATGGATGAATCTCAGAATAACTTTGCTAGTAAAAGAAGTGAGATAATAAAACATATTGTATGATTCCTTTTATATGTTACTCCAGAAAATGCAAACTAATATAAAACAATATAGCAATTGAACACACATCATTATCCTCTGGGAAGGAAGACTAGGAGGAAAGGATTACAACTAAATATAAAGTTTTTGGGTGATGAATACATTTACTCTCTTGACTATGGTGTGTTGATTTTCTGGGTATATAACTATGGTAAACATTACCAAAATGTACTCTTTAAGTATGATCAGTGTTAAATGTATAAAATTATGTTTTAATGAAGCGGTTTAAAAATAAAAGAGAACAGCCTGTCTATTCTACAAGTCACAGAATCCTATTTCCCTGAACACCTGTGGTTACTATAAACAAAAACTGAAGGATATACTTTGTTGTTCTTATTGTGTTTACTGTTTTTAATAAATGTTTGCATAGGCATTCAACATAATCTGGATATATGTAGAGAAAAATAATTGTATCTCAATTTTAGATATATTCTCTCTTTTAAAAGAGAACAAAGAGAATGGAAAAAAATAAAAAGAGTTAAGGCAATTCAAGAGGATAACTAAATTAACAGGGAGAAAAAAGAGAAAACCAAACAATCTTGGTTGCCTTCTCACCTTAGCAAACAATTTGTATGTGCAACACTGTGTACAAGACTACCATTGGCTAAACGCCAGCTTTTTTTTTTTTTCGTGTAAAGTCTCTATAGATTATCTGCACTAGTACTTTTCATCAATGCTGTTAATACAAACTACATTGTACTTGCAATACAATGTCTACCACTGGAAGCTGCTAAGGGGCTAATTAAGTAATTTATTCAAATTACTTTTAGATATTTCAAGGGAAAATAGTTTATGATTGTCCGTTACTGTTTTGAGGCATTTGCTTCTAATTCTTGTTTTTAAAAAAATGAATACTCCCATCCTAATGCACTGGCCATTTTCCCTAGTTCAATAATGTGTTGACAATTTATCTTGTTTTTCTTCCCAGATAAATACATAATATATTATTCAAATTACTTGTGAACATAAAAATTTTCAAACAAGTAAATGCAAAATGGCATTAATAGAAATTGGTAAATAATTCAACAAAAAACAAATCACATGATTCTATATGCTTAGAATAACTATACAATATCAATATATTTTAATGAAATGCCAGGAAAACGCTTAACGGAAATTTGAATGACATCAATCACTGAAGAATCAAATTACTTTTAGTTATAAAACTGTTGAGATTATACTTTTCTGAAAACATATCAATAATGCAGTAAATTGACAAAGATATATATAGTCATATAATATACATGCTACATATGCATGTTTTTATATATAATATATAAACATGAATAACTGAGTATTTAGATAATACTTTCATTATAGAACTTGTTTAACGTCATTCAATCACACAGTGTAAGATGAACAGTTAAAAAGTCTTCTACAAGCAAAGATGCTTTTGTGTACCATATAAAGAGGTTAGATATGTATCTTTATAATAGTGGATGACTTGTCAAAGTTTCATTATACATCAATGAAATCAGAAAATGAAAATGACTGTGATAAATAAGGTAAGCAATTTAGTATAAAAAAGTAATTAAAAGTCTGAATATATATTTCTACAAACACAAATTTCTACAGACACAAACACAAATTTTTACAAATACAATTTTTGTTGTTCATTTAACAATAGTGGAGGATGTACTCATTAATCAACGAGTAACTTTAGATTTCATGACATACACAAAAAGTTCAAATATTTTCAATGTTATAAAATGTAATTCATGCAAATATGCATGTGTAAATTGTAGAAAGGAAAAAATGAGCATAGAAGACACATATTTCTCTCTAGACTTATGGCTTCTTATGTAATATTTATACATACTTATATATATATATATCTATTATAGCTTTCCACTTTTATTTCATAAATCTATATATAGATTTATGACATATATAATATATATATATATACACACACAAATCATGTGTTACATGTTCAGGCATTAGGCCTTCTTTCAGAATAAAGAAGTATATTAATATATACTATAATATAAACAAATACATACTTATATATACATACTATAATATATACATGTATACACACTTATTTTTAACAGTTTCAAGCTGAATATGCTTACACTAATAAGGGTAAAAAATGGGCTCTTCACATTCCCTATATACTTTAATACTTAAAAGTTTAATCAATTTTATTTCACATTATATGTTATAGAAGCAAGCAAATTTACAAAACAAGTGTGTGTGTTCATGACATATTTTGCATTAATGATGATATGTAACACATCTTAAAATTATTTTTCTCCCATGGACAAATGTGAATAAATATTGATTGAAATATTTATTTTATGTCCTCAGATCAACCAATTATCACTCTCAGAAAATCATTTTTTAATCAGGACTATAAGAACTGTGAAGAAAATCAAAACAGACACATGCTCACACATGCTCCCACACAAACATACATACATACATTCCTGAAGTAGTTCACACAATAAACATTAAATAATTACTAATGAAATAATGAATGAAAAAATTCACAAATTAAATATTCTCAGAATTATTTCATAATAGCCATGTAAATTGGCATAACTATGAATTCATTTGGGCAAATTAACTGTACCATTTTAATACATATATGAATTTAATTAGCACAATTTTCACATTAAATATATTATTCACCAACAACAGGCTTGGATGTTCCTAAGTTGCTACTGTTTTGATAAATGAAAAAATAAAATTAATAAAATACTGTTGAGTAAATAACAATTCTGGGTTTTGACTCTCTAAGTTTAATAGCAACTGAAGAGTGACCTTGGCAAATCACTTAACCTCTCTGAACCTCAGTTCCCTGAACTGTAAAATGAATGGCTGTAGTGAATGAACTTTGTACTCACTGCCATCTCTGAGATTTTCTACGCCTCTGAAAAAGACTTCTGAATACTAGGATGTAAAAAATATTAACTGCTAAAATTTATATTTCTATTTAATTGGTAATATTCTTATTTCTTAGAAATATGCAGCCTTATTTGCACATTTCTATTATACTTATTAAGTGAATTTTTAGGGTGAAACTATCCTACAAAGACATTTTTAGCATATATATCTTTCCAGAGTTTGAAAAGTTTCAGCTTCACCTTCATCTGACTCAGCGTTGCAAATAATTAAATGTCCCAAGGTGTCAAAACTAATTTGTTCACAGCAAGATGTGGCTTGGTTATTCAGGGTCCTGAAAAGGGAAAGACTAAAAGAATTGGCAAATTGATCGTACCATGAAAAATGAATAAACCATAGTCTTAAATTGCTTATACTTAAAACTTTCTTGAAAACATAAATCACGGTTTATTTGTCCCTTACCATGCTTTATTACAGATATGAAGATACACAATTATAATAGTGGTATCTTTGGAAAATAATGCCTACTATTTTTTACATTTGCTGTTACAATACTGGTCCTTCAAATTATGTTGATTCAAACTTAAGCAATACAGAATGTTTTAATTAAGAGCTTGACCAATTCAATTTCTTAGTATTGAAATTACACAACTGGCATTATATTAAATGCTTAGAAGCAAATAAACTATAATATATGGCTCAATCTGTCTTGGCTGTTATAACAAACAAATGTGTGTGGTTTAAACAACAAATATTTATTTTTTGAAGTGCTGAAGACTGGAAGTCTGAGATAAAGATGCCAGTATGAGAGGGATTTTGGTGAAGCCCCTCTTCCTGATTATGTCCTCTCATGGCCTTCCTTGATGTAGACACCCAGAGAGTGAAATCCTGTGTTGCTTCCTCTTTTCATAAGACCATTCATTCCACCATGATGGTTACACTTCATGATCTAATCTAACCCTAATTACCTCCAAAAGGCCCTATTTCCAATAATATCACATTTAGGATATAATTTATGAATTTTGGGGCACAGGGTGCAGACATTCTGTTCATAGCAGTATTTTAATAATCACTTATAGACATGCCCAAATACAAATATAGTGTTATCACTATTATAAAAAAATGAAAATAAAATAGGTTTTGCCTATAATAGGACAAAGAAGTAAATCTCTGAAAGTTGGAAAAATATTTTACTTTACTTTTTGTAATTTTCACATCTTATGTTTGTATTTTTAAAATTTGATATAGATATTAATTGAAGTTTATGCTTCTTAAAATAATAAAATATTACTTTATTTAAATAAAAAATAATGTTTCTTTAGATAAGTGAATGAATTGGGTTTTTTTAGAGTTTAAACTAATATTTTCTTTTAAACATATTACTAGAAATATTCTATTTCATTTCACTAGTCAAAGTAGAATGGCATTACTTTTGTTCTTAAAAGCAGTATACACACAATTAACCTTATAAAGACAGAATTTTTAAGGTATATGATGTGCTCTTGACCAATCTAAGCATAGGAGTTTGATTTGTTAGAATCAGAGAGTTTCTGTCCCTTTCAAGTTTTAAAAAATGAGATTTCAACCACTCAGAGAGCTTAATTACTATTACAAATAGATTGATGATACAAAAGTAACCTACACAGGCCGGGTGCGGTGGCTCAAGCCTGTAATCCCAGCACTTTGGGAGGCCGAGACGGGTGGATCACGAGGTCGGGAGATCGAGACCATCCTGGCTAATCTGGTGAAACCCCGTCTCTACTAAAAAATAAAAAAAACTAGCTGGGCGCGGTGGCGGGCGCCTGTAGTCCCAGCTACTCAGGAGGCTGAGGCAGGAGAATGGCGTAAACCCGGGAGGCGGAGCTTGCAGTGAGCTGAGATCTGGCCACTGCACTCCAGCCTGGGCAACAGAGTGAGACTCCGTCTCAAAAACAAAACAAAACAAAACAAAACAAAAGTAACCTACACAATGAGAACTAGAGTTATAAATGTATTCATTTATTGACCATCTTCAACATGCCAGACGAGGTGTTAACTGTGTTAGAAATATAATTTGTCCTCCTCACAACCCCTCCAGTTAGGTATTATTCTTTTCATTTCCAAAGTAAATAACTTAACTAAGTTGCACAACTAATGGTTGAATGATTATTCCAGGTTACATATATTGACTGTTGTAATTTTCTCTAATTTGGCCTTGAGATCTCTCTCTGGAGAGTGTCTATGAAGTCTAGCTCTTTCCTGCTGGGGTTCCAGGAGAAGTGATCGTGCATATCTACAGTGTGCCTTTCACTAGATACTTCTTTATTCAGAAGGAAGGCCTAGTACCTGAGTGTCCACCACATGACCAGGCCCCCTCACAGGAAGGAGACTGTTTACACTGACAGACACTTTTTTGGCTCTTGTTTAGTTTATTATACAAACCTGTGTTTAGTTTATTCTTGACCAGATAGCTACTCTGTAGAAGAACTTTGACAGGGAAGAAAGTTAGATTCTGGTATGCTGGTTGAGTGAGACACAAAGGAGAAAACAGAACAAAAACATATTGAATAATCTAAGTAGGTTATTACTTATAGGTCCATAAGAAATGAGACATACCCATGGGTTGATGGGAAAACCAAAGAATCAATGTGTTCAATTAGCAAGTAGGGAGCCAGAAAAAAATTAAGTTCCTATGGATCAAGGACTTTATTGGAGTCCAGAGCATACCCAAGCAGAATTTCTAAGGGGAGTTTTAATTGATTGGTTTAGAGCAAACAGGTGCCAGTTCTGTGGAGTCACTTAGTGACTGAGAATGGCCACCAGAGCATCTCAGCAGTTTGTGCAGGGTTCAGGGTCAGTGGGTTGAGTTAAGTAGGTTGTATGTATATATCTACGGGACATGAAGATGATCATCAGGAGGCAATTGTACAAGATAGATATGTGGATTAACCACAATAAAGAACTGGGAGGAAGTGGATAATTGAAAACTGTGTCAAGGGTGACTAAGCTCTTATTGTAGTATGACAAAGTTAAGACCATATTCACAATGGATGCTGTTTTAATCTGTTCTCACACTGCTTTAAAGACATATCTGAGATTTGATAATTTACGAAGAAAAGAGGTTTAATTTGTTGATGGTTCTGTGGGCTGTACATGCTTTTGCTTCTGGGGAGACCTCAGGAAACTTACAATCATGGCAGAAGTCAAAGGAGGAGCAAGCACATCATCACATGGCCTGCAGGAGGAAGAGAGAATGAAGAGGGAGGTGCTGCACACTTTCAGGTCTTGTGAGAACTCTATCACAAGGCAGCACTAATTGGATGGTGCTAAACCATTAGAAACCATGATCCAATCACCTCCCACCAGGCCCCACCTCCAGCATTAAGAATTACAATTTAACATGAGATTTGGGTAGGGACACAGAAGCAAACGATATCAGATGCTGAGGCAACATAAAATTATAGGAATTTACTACACTGAAATGTAATAACTATTAATAAAATAACCAAATAACTATTAATAAAATAACCATACATCCTATTATGGTTTCTATAACTAAAGGAAAAAGCAAAATGTAGAGTTTGAAGAATATGTTCTGAGTTCCACAGATGTTAGTCTATGTGCTGGCAGTTCTTAGGAATATGACCTTGTATAAATTACTTGGCCTCCATAAACCTTAGATTTCTTACTAGTATATAAAGATATTAGTGCATTAATATATAATATCATCCAAGGGAAATATGAAACATTTTAATATTTATTTGAGTACCTCAACCATACTATTTACTCAGTAAAATGTAGCTATAATTATTATATTATATACTAAGTTTTAAACTCCAAGTTTGTAAGTATCCAGGTTTGTAAACTCGTGAAAATCACAAAAAAAAAAAAAAAAAAAAAAAAAAAAAAAAAAAAAAAAAAAAAACTTGCAAAACTGGGCCACATACAATGGAAGGCAGGGTTCATATCCAAACATAACTCATGTAGATGTGAGAACATTGTACAATATTCAAAGTAGCTATCAGTATTTTCTCTGAGTGATTTCCATAGAAAAATATTCTTCTCATTTCCTTAAAAATAGACTACCCAATAAATTTGATATAAGCAATGCCTTAAAAAATCACAGGTATCTACCCTCTAGTCTCTGGACAAACAGAATGTTCCTATAAGAAAGGATATCCAAATCAATTTTTATTTATAGAGTGCAAACATGCAAAATTGTTTGTCTATAGCAGTAAAGATAAAATTTCTGTTAACTCTTATGGTAAAAGGGCCTGTGGCTTTCTAATTTAATATTTTAGGAAAAAAAAATCTCTTAATCTTCAGTAGGTATTATGAATAAGGGTCATTTTGTTTCCTAAAATTAAATAAGTATAATAAAGTACTTAATTTTAATATTAACCTACATAATTTAATTCTGAATGTATGTAATATGCCACTTTGACCTGCTGGATTTTAAAAGGAGCTTCAAGGTATCTCAAAATTTACTCCTTCCTCCTGTCTCTTAACCCTCTATTTTGCCCAAAGCCCAGAATGAAGCTGTTCTCTGAAGTTCCCTTAATCTGCAGTCTGGACTGCCAAAGAAGAAAACAACCATCTCTGGTCCCTTCCCTGAGTTTTCATTAACTGAACTCATATCACAGGAAGAAAGACGGAAAAGTCTGCCAAGACGCCTGGACAGACTATTGTAACGAAACATCATCTACTGGCCAGGCGCGATGGCTCACGCCTGTAATCCCAACACTTTGGGAGGCTGAGGGTGGGTGGATCATGAGTTCAGGAGATCCAGACCATCCTGGCTAACACGGTGAAACCCCGTCTCTACTAAAAATACAAAAACTTAGCCGGGCGTAGTGGAGGGCCCCTGTAATCCCAGTTACTCTGGAGGCAGAGGCTGGAGAATGGCGTGAACCCAGGAGGAGGAGCTTGCGGTGAGCCGAGATCTCCCTACTGCATGCTCCAGTGTGAGGGACAGAGCTAAACTTTGCAGAAAAAATAAATAAATAAATAAATAAATAAATATATATATATATATATCATCTACTGTGTAGACTCAGCAGATATTGTCCTAGGTCATTGTATGTCCTCCAAGTCCATTCACTTTCCCCTAAAAATTATTTACTATTCCTCAAATATCTACCTTTTCCCCACTCCCTTTCCTCTATGAGAAAGGCATATAAACATCTGTACCCCATTGAGCTATGTGATTATCATTCTGCTGTGCAATGCACATTAAAATACAATTTAAATGATTTTTCTCCTATTCATCCATCATTTGTCGCTTAATTTTCAGTGAACTTTTAGAGGCATGTGAAAAGGGTTTTCCCTTAGTCCCTAAGTGATCCAGACTAACCACTGACCCTTGGGTCTGACAAATTCTTATTAGAGAGTTACCATATTGTACAAATTGCACCAACATATATGAGTATAGGAATAATCACAATTATGTCCTTTGCAGGGACGTGATATGGAGATGGAGGCCATTATCCTTAGCAAACTAACACAGGAACAGAAAACCAAAAATGGTATGTTCTCACTTATAAGTGGGAGCTAAATGATGAGAACACATGGACACATAGAAGGGAACAACACACACTGGGGCCTATTGGAGTGTGGAAAGTGGGAGGAGGGAGAGGATCGGGAAAAATAACTAATGGATACTAAGCTTAATATCGGTTGATGTAATCTGTGCAACAAAGGCCCATGACACATGTTTATGTATATAACACACTCGTACCTCCTGAACATTTACCCCAAACTTAAAGTAAAATAACTTAAAAAAAAAAATCACAGTCCATATTGTTTTGTTCAAATGAAAACTGGTTAAGCACACATATAGTGGGGTCCTTCCTATGGGATAATACTATAGTAAGCATTTTTTGAGAAATTATGACATATAGGATTTTGTGAAAATATTATTTATTTGTGCCTGTTATTTCCACCCCCTCTCAAATTGTTCACTAAAAATGAAGCTTTCTAGCTTCAAACAAGCAAACAAAAACCAAAAAAGCTTATGTTTTAAAAGTATTAGTGTTAAACATCTATCTACGTTAATAAAACCATGCAATTATATAGAAATTAAGCAGCTGGAATAGAGAACTTTAATGTCATTATCCTAGAACTTCTTTTCCTCAGCCTTATCCTTGGAGTTGTAAAATGATATGAATCTCATATTTAACCTCCAAAAAGTTTTATTTTTGACCCCACCCTCTTTTTGTTTCAGTGGAAGGCTGCCTGCGCTTTATCTGCCCTGGTATTGTAAAACATTTTGCAGGGTCATTTTTAATTCTTCTTAAAGCAGCAGCATGCTTCAAAGCAACACTGACTATTAGGGGTTGCTGATCTCTTTATATCAGTTTACTAAAAAGGTTATAACTGAATTGTTATAAATCAACTGAGTAAAATTAATCCTTTGTTAAGCGATTTTTTATATGGTTATTCTTAACACTACTGGTTTTGTTTCCAAAATTTAACTTGTAAAATTACTCCTTAAGATTCATAAGCAGACAGCACCACATTTGCATTTTAAATGTATGTAATATTGTTCAAACTACCTCACCTTACACTACAAAGAAATTTATTTATTGTAATTTTCTTTTCCCTTTCCTCCCCACATGATAATCAGTATCTTTTTGCTTATCAAATCAGAAATATTAAGAAAAGGCCTCTGATCTTGTTCTACTGGTGCTATACATTTTTCCTATTCCAAGCTGAAAGCCCAAACACACAGTTATTTATGATATCTTCCAATTCAATTCACATTGTATTCAGTCTGCAGGCCTCAGGCAGCCTCTAAAGAAAGATGTATCTATTTGTTATGTTTTTTGTTTGAACTTCTCATTCACTTCTAAGTGACATCTCTATTTCATCCTCTTTCCCAGTTTTATATCTTCATTTGGAACAGGACCGTACCCTCTGTTTTAGCACTCAGATGCCACCCTATAGAGTTCAGTTCCCGGACATCCTGAGCCTACATTCTAAACAGTAATCTATGAGCTTCATCAAGCATACCCTAAACCCTAGTTAAATTGTAAAGCAAGTTTAGAGTAGAGCATATTTTCTGACCAACATAGAAATAAATTAGAAATCAGCTGCAAAAATAATCACATAAAATATTTGAAAATTTAGCATCACATTTCTAAATAATGCATAAATCTAATAATAAATCACAAAGGAAAATATTAAGCTGAAATGAGGTGAAAATACAACATTTAAAATTGGCAGAATGCAGAAAGAATATTGATTAGAAGATAATTTATACTGTTATACAGTATTATTAGAGCTAATAAATTACATAAAATCAGTGGCCAGAAATTCCTGCTTAAAAATATTTAAAAAGAGAAAAATATTTACATAAAATAGGAATAAAAATTACTTTTAAAAAGAAATCAGCAAAATAATATTAATTTTAAAAAAAAAAGCAGAAAACCATGGGAAAAAAAAAAAAAACAATAAAACCAAAAGCTGGCCTGGCGCGGTGACTCACGTGTGTAATCTCAGCACTTTGGGAGGCTGAGGTAGTTGGATCACGAGATCAGGATTTTGAGACCAGCCTGGCCAAGATGGTGAAATCCCGTCTCTACTAAAAATACAAAAATTAGCTGGGCGCAGTGACAAGCGCCTGTAATCCCAGCTACTCAGAAGGCTGAGTCAGGAGAATCACCTGAACCCAGGAGATGGAGATTCCAGTGAGTCAAGATCACACCACTGCACTCTAGCCTGGGCAACAGAGCAAGACTCCATTTCAAACAAACAAACAAGCTTACAATTTAAAAATATTAATGTTAAACATCTATCTAGGTTAATAAAACCATTCAATTATGCAGAAATTAAACAGCATACTCCTGAATGACTTTTGGGTAAACAATGAAATTAAGGTTGAAATCAAGAAGTTCTTTGAAACAAATGAGAATGAAGATACAACATATCAGAATCTCTGGGACACAGCTAAGGCAGTGATAAGCAGGAAATTTATAGCATTAAATGTTCATATCAAAGAGTTAGAAATATCTCAAATTAACAACCTAACATCACAACTGAAAGAATTGGAGAAGCTTAGCTTTTATCAAAAAGACAACAAAATAATGAAAGTGAAGAAATATAAAGCAAGGGCAACCCTCACACTCTCTTACTGGGAAGGCAAATTAATACAACCACTGCGAAAAACAGTATGAAGGTATCTTAATAAACAAAAAATTGGACTACCATACGACCCAGACATCTCATGGCTGTATATATACCCAAAAGAAAAAAAAAATTAGTATATCAAATAAGTAACTTTGCTTCTATGTTTATTTATTTATTTATTTTATTAGTAGTACAATTTTTTTGAGACAAATTCTCAGTCACCCAGGCTGGAGTGCAGTGGTGTGAACATGGCTCACTGCAGCTCAAACTCCTGGGCTCCAGTGATTCTCCTGCTTGTCTCCTGAGAAGCTGAGACCACAGGTGCTTGACACCGCACCTGGCAATTAAGCAAAAAAGAAAAAAAAAAAACCAGTAGAGATGCTATCTCACCATATTGCCCAGGCTGGTGTTGAACTCCTGGGCTCAAGTGATCCTCCCAGTTAAGCCTCACAAAGTACTGGGATTACGGGTGGGAACCACAATGCCTAGCCCTGGCTTCTCTCCTGTTTTTATTGAAGCATTATTCATACTAGGTAAACTATAGAATAAACCTGTGTCCATCAATGGATAAATGGATAAGGAAAATGTGGTATATATACACAATGGAGTATTATTTAGCCATGAAATCCTGTCATTTGCAAAAACATGGATGGAACAGGAGGACATTATTCTAGATGAAATATGCCAGACAGAGAAAGAAAAATATCACATGTCCTTACTCACATGCGAGAGCTAAAAAAAAAAAAAAAAGAAAAAAAAAGATTCATAGAGCTAGAGAGTAGAATGATGGCAACTAGAGGCTGAGGTGTAGAGTGGGAAGGAAGGTAAAGAGTTGGTTAATGGATATGAACATTCGGTTAGATAGAAGAAATAAGATTTACTGTTTGGTGGTAAAATATTTCAATCACAGTTAATAATTTATTGTGCCAGGCATGATGGGTCACATCTGTCATTGCTTGACCCCAGGACTTTTATACCAGCCTGGGCAACATAGTGAGATCCCATGCTTTTTTACTTTATAATATACAATAAATTATTGGTATTATTATTATTGAGACAGTGTTCCACTCTGTCAACCCGGCTAAAGTTCAGTAGTGCCATCATGGCTCACTTTAACCTCAGTCTCTTAGGCTCAAGTGATACGCCTAACTCAGTGTCCCAAGTAGCTGTCTCAATAATAATAATTAAAATTATTTGTTGTATATTTTTAAATAACTACAAGAATAGAATTGTCATGTTCCTAACTCCAATTAATTATAAATGTTTAAGGTGATGGAAATTCTACCCTGATTTATTTATTTATTTATTTATTTATTTATTTATTTATTCATATTATATTTTGAGATGGAGCCTCACTCTGTCACCCAGCCTGGAGTGCACAGATCTTGGCTCTGTGCAACCCCCGCCTCCCGGGTTCAAGCAATTCTCTGGCTCAGTCTCTCGAGTAACTGGGATTACAGTTGCCCACCACCAGGCTTGGGTAATTTTTGTATTTTTAGTAGAGACAGGATTTCACCATCTTGGCCAGGCTGGTCTTGAACTCCTGACCTCGTGATCCACCCACTTTGACCTCCCAAAGTGCTAGGATTACAGGAGTGAGCCACCGCACCCGGCAGATTTATTTATTATACATTTTATACTTGTAACAAAATATCATGCATACCTCATAAATATGAACTATTATCCACAGAAAATTATTTAAATGAAATGAGCTATTAAGTCAGAAATGACACATAGGAATCTTACATGTATATTTCCAAGTACAAAAGACTAAACTAAAAAGGGTTCGTAGTTTATGTGTTTAGCCTTATGATATTTTGGAAAAGGCAAAACTTCAGAAACAGTAAGGTCAGTGGTTGCCAGTTTTTTGAGGGAGGGTAGTGAAGGAGGGATGAATATATAGAACACAGTAATTTTTTAGGAAAGTAAAAAGATTCTGTATGGTACTGTAATAGTGAATACCTAATGTTATAAATTTACTGAAACCCATACTGTGCAAAACAAAGCTCGAATCCTAATACAATCTATGGAATTTAGCTACTATTAAAGAATCAATATTGGGTCATCATTTCTAAAAATGTACCACAGCAGTACAAGATGTCACTAATAGGAGAAACGACGGGTTGAAAGAGGATGTATAAAAGGACTCTGTATTATTTGCTCTTATTTTCAATTTTGAAAAGTAACTGAAAAGTCAGTAGGGAAGAAAAAATTATTTTGACTACCCTTATTTATTATCACGTAAAATCAAAAAATTTCAGTCTAATTTTTAAAATGAGAATGATGTAAAAAATTCTACAGCTTGAAAAATAATGGGGTTTATATCAGGAATACAAGGTTAGTTTCAGATATTACAATTAATGCCCTTTGCCACATTAAGAGAATATAAGAGAAGAAAGCATAGGATCATTCTAATGAATGCAAATAAAATGCTTGAATTAAAAAAAAAATTCTATGGAAAAACTCCTCAGAAAATTAGGAATAGAAAAAAGAATGCTTAATGTTGAAGAAATTAATGATTTTAGCCTAAATTTTTGAACACAATAAGCACGTTCATTGCCACCATTTTTTTTTTTCAGTTTTGTACAAGAGGTTGAATCCTACACAATATAAAAATAATGAGAAAGAAAAATACATAACACATAAAATTTCAAAGAAAGAACTCAGGCTTTCTTTTTGTATAGATGGCATAATCATCTCTATAGATAATCCAAAACAATGCATAAAAAAGTGCTAGAGCTGATAACTAATTTTATTGGGTAACAAAAACTAAAATCTAATACACAAAAGTCAGTTTGGGTGCTACACAATATGAATGGTGAGTTAGAAAATAAAAATTAAACTACCACTCACAAAAGCATAAAATTAAAATTTAAAAAATAATTTAACCAGAGGTTTATAAAATGTGCATACTGAAAATTAAAAAGAAAAAAGCTATGAGAAATTAAATTTTGAGTGAATAATTAAATATTCAATAATTGGAATATTGATGATGTAAAGATGAAATTTTTTCTCAAATTCATATATAGATTAAATGTAAGCCTAATTAAAATTCCAGCAGAATTATTTAAAAAATATGAGCTGAATCTAAAATATATATGGAAAAGCAAAGGTCCTTAGATACACATAATGATATGATAAAAGAAAAATACTTGGAGGACTTACACTACCTAGTTTTAATACTTATTCTAAAGTTATGGGGAAGAAAATAGTGTGCTATTGGCATATGAATTAATATACAAATAAAACAAAATGGAAAGTATAGAAATACATCCACATTTGCGTATTAAATTGTCATTCTACAAAGATACCAAAGGTTATTCAATTGAAAAAGATGTCTTTAAAAAAACAGTGCTGAAAAACAAAGCATGACATCTGCATAGACAAAGATTAACCTCAATCTTCCTCAATATTAAAAATCACAGTATTAAAAACCTTAATCTGTAAAATCTCATTGCTAAAATAAATCAGCTCAAAATCAATCATAGAACTAAAAGTAAAAGTTAAAACTTTAAAATTATAGGCAAAATATATACATTTTTAGGCAAACATATTTTTAATTATGGGTCAAGCATAGATTTATCAAGTGGGACACAAAATCATGAACAATAAAATAAAATAAAATGTGAAAAATAAATATTAAAATAAAACTAAAAATAAAATGTTTGCTCTTTCAAAGGCACATATGAGAAAATAAAATGACCACATAATTGGAAAAAAATTAAATATGCATAATGTATTTATGAATATATATGATTCTATGTAAAACTATTGGAAATGTGTAATGTGCACAAAATGTATAAATGTAATAAACAGTTACATAATATGCACAAATATGCACATTTATGTGCAAATATTTTGCATATTTATATCCAGAATACATAAAGAACTTTTATAATCAATAATTCAAAAATACAATTTAAATTGAGCAAAGTGTGTTACTAGATACTTCACTACAAGTGATATACCACTGGTCAAAAGGAACATGACAATAGACACATCATTACTAGCCATCAAGAAATTGCACACGAAAACCAAAATATAATACTACTGTTCATCCAATAAAATGTGTTCTGAAATGAAATTGACAGATAATATCAAGTGTTTGGCAGTGTGTATCATATTAAACACTGTGTGACCCAACAATCCCATTTTGGGTATTTATCCAAGTGAAATGAAAAGTTATGTCCTCAAAAACCTGCACTCAAATGTTTATAACAGTTTTGTCTCACAATTTCCAAACCTGGAAACAACCCAATTTCTTCAACTGGAAGGAGGGTAAAGAAATGATGGATACCATGCAGCAATATAGATGAGTTAACTATTAATATTCTCAAATACATGGATGAATCTCAAAGGCAACAGGCAACGTGAAAGAAGCCAGACCCAAAGACTCCATATTTTACAAATTAATTTTTGTGGAAATATAAAATACAAAGCAACAGAGATGGCAAACAGATCAGTGATTGCCAGGGTTAGAGATGGGGATAGCATTTAACTACAAAGAGCAACATAAAGAAATTTTGGATTGTCACGGGGCTGTTCTCGATTTTAAGTGCACTGGTAGTTACACAATTTTACATACTTGTACTTAATGCTACAGGGCTGTAGCTCCCAAAATAGTAAATTTTACTGTATGTGAATTAAAAAATAGCTTTTTAAAATGTAAAAAATAGTGCATAATTTCCTGTTTTTTTTTTTTTTTTTACTTAGTGTGTCTTCCTTGCACTCCACACTTTCTCTTTCCAAACGGAGGCAAATGTAATATACAACATTGTAATTTGCAGTGTCCTGACATAAAAAAAGATGGCATATGCAAATTGAAATTCAGAAAAATTTACTATAATTATTTACAAAATGTTGGGAAGGATTTAGGTAAAACACCGAAACAAAGGGTAATCCAGCAGCCTGAAGTTAGTAATGGAGTGATCCATTACCAACTTTGGGCCTGAAAGAACGAAGTGGGAGGAATTACTGAACCAAGAAAGAAAGTCATCCGGCAAGAGTTGCCTGAAAAAAGGTCTGAACCTCCGAATAGTGAGGCAGTCTACCTGCAAAGTCCCAGCAGAGAGGGACAGGTATGAAACTGTGAGTTCTCTCTTGTTCCTGCACGTAATTTCCATTGGAAAGACTTAAGTAGAACCAGAAAGCAAGAAGTCCCACTGAGACAATCTAAGCAGGTCAGCCTCACCAATGACAGAGGCAAGTGGAAAATGAGAGTCTATTTTGGGCAAATGGAAGACATACAGCAAAGCCATAGCATTTCCAATAAAGATATGGAGGACTAGAATCCATAATACTCAAAGAAAAAATTTAGTAAGATAACTAACATGTTATTATTTCATCTTTCTGTAGCTCCTAAAATCCTCTTATTATTTCAGGATTGTCTACTCACAGTAGCATTTATAGCACTAGGAAACAATGTGTAGCATTCCATACTATAACTATAATTTTTAGTAAAGGATAAATTTCATAAACACTTGCCAAAATAATCAAATATAGATAAAATTTCTATTTTGTGTGTGTGTGTGTGTGTGTGTGAAGGCTATATGAGTAGTTTCCTTGGGCTTCTTTTAAAACAGACTATTCTCTTCCATATTATATTTCCCAACATAAATTTATATCTAACAATAGACATTTGTTTTCACATTGTGGTTTTTCTCCTTTAAGTCTGCCACTTTTTACATAGGCTGTGCATATTGGTCATCCCATCAATTCCCACAGTTTCAATTGTAACCTGTGAGTAGGTGGCACACATCCTCATCCTCCTCACCTATCTGTTCAAAACTGTCCTTCGTTTCATGACACTACCATCTAATGTGTTTGTCACAACCTCATCAAAATCGTTCACTACCAAGTTCCTAATACCCTTCTTTCTATAGTGATTATTCTTCCTACTTTCCACCAAAGAAGATTCTTCTTTTGCACCTTACTTTTCCTTTAATATTCAAATGTAGAGCATGGGATATTATTTATTTATTTATTCATTCATTCATTTCTAACAGGGTGTCACTGTCACCCAGGCTGGAGTGAAGTAGCACTATCATGACTCACTACAGCCTCAACCACACAGTCTTGGGTTACCTTCTCACCTCAGCTTCCCTGGTAGCTGGGACTACAGGTGTGTGCGACCACACCAAGTCACTTTTTTTTTTCTTGTATTTTTCATAGAGATGGGATATCACCATGTCACCCAGGCTGCTTTTGAATTTCTGGGCTCAAGCAATCTGACTGCCTTGGCCCCTCAGAGTGCTGGGATTACAGGTGTGCCTGACCTCTTATAGTCTATATTACATTTTCAGAATGATTGATATAAACAATGAAAATGTAATGTATGATTCATTCTGTTAAAGATATATAACATATAATGTTTTGAAATTTTAAATTTTCTATTTGTACTATGCAATAACAAATATCTTCAATTAGAAAATTCAGGATTTTTTTCAGGCAAATTAAGTGTCTTAATTGTTTACTTTTATTTTTCTCATGTTTTGAAATATTTCTAAATTCAAATTTTCCACATTTTGCATTTACTTAAAACATGTGTACTGTTTATAGTAATTTGTTTAATAAGAAGATGGCTTTTAAGGAATATAAGTCATATCTCTAAAATTTATTTGGGCATTGATATGGTTTGGCTGTGGTCCCCACCCAACTCTCATTTTGAAGTGTAATAATTCCCATGTGTCAAGGACATGGCCAGGTGGAGATAATCAAATATGAAGGCAGTTTCTGTCATACTGATTTTGTGGTAGTGGATAAGTCTCATGAGATATGATGGTTTCATAAACGGGAGTTCCCCTGCATAAGCCCTGTTGCCTGCTGCCATGTAAGATGTGTCTTGCTTCCCCTTTGCCCCCTGCTGTGGTGTTAAGACCTCCACTGCTATGTGGAATAGTGAGTCAACTAAATCTCTGTCCTTTATGAATTACTAGTCTCAGATATGTCTTTATTAACAGCATGAGAACAGACTAATACAGTAAATTGATACCAGGAGTGGGGTGTTGCTGTAAAGATACCTGAAAATGTGGAAGCAACTTTGAAACTGGGTAACAGGCAAAGGTTAGAAGTGTTTGGAAAGTTCAGAAGAAGACAGGAAAATATGGGAAATTTTGAAACTTCTTAGAGTCTTGATGAATGGCTTTAACCAAAATGCTGACAGTGATATGGACAATAAAGTCCAGACTGAGGTGGTCTCAGATGGAGATGAGGAACTCACTGGAAACTGGAGCAAAGATGACTCTTGCTATGTTTCAGCAGAGACTGGCCATATTTTGCTCCTGTCCTAGACATTTGTGAAACTTTGCACTTTAGAGAGATGAAATAAGGTATCTGGTGGAAGATATTTCTAAGTGCCAAAGTGTTCAAGAGGAAGCTGAGCTTGAAAGTTTAAAAGAGTTGCAGCCTGATGATGCAATAGGAAAAAAAAAAAAAAAATCTGGGAAAAATTCAAGCCAGATGCTGAAATTTGCATAAATAACAAGGAGCCAAATGTTAATGTCCAAAACAATGGGTAATATGTCTCCAAGGCATGTCAGAGACCTTCATGGCAGTCCCTCCCATCACAGGCCTGGAGGCCTAGGAGGAAAAACTGATTTCCTTGGCCTAGCCTAGGGACCCCTTGCTGTGTGCAGCTAAGGGACTTGGTGCTCTGCATCCCAAATGTTCCAGCCGTGACTAAAAGGGGCCAAGGTACAGCTCAGGCCACGACTTCAGAAGGTGCAAGTCACAAGTCTTGGCAGCTTCCATGTGCTGTTGAACCTGCAAATGCATAGAAGTCAAAAACTGAGGGTTGGGAACCTCCACCTAGATTTCAGAGGATGCATGAAAACACCTGGATGTCCAGGGCAGAAGTTTGCTGCAAAGACCTCAAGAAGAACCTCTGCTAGGGCAATGAAAAAGAGAAATGTGGGGTGGGAAGTCCCACAAGGAGTCCCCACTGGGGCACTGCCTAGTGGAACTGTAAAAAGAAGGGCACTGTACTCCAGAACCCCAAATGGGAGATCCACTGACAGATTGCATGGTGTGCCTAGAAAAGCTGTAGCTGCTCAATGTCAAATTTTGAACATAGCCTGGAGGGGAGCTGTACCCTGCAAAGGCATAGGATCAGAGCTGCCCAAGGCTGTAGGACACCAATTCTTGCATCAGCATGACCTGTATGTGAGACACGGAATCAAAGGGGATAATTTTGGAGCTTTAAGATTTAATTACCTGGCTGGATTTTGGACTTGCGTGAGTCCTGTAGCCCCTTTGCTTTGGCCAATTTCTTTCTTTTGGAATGGGTGCATTATGTAATGCTTACACTTGCATTGAATATAGGTAAAAACTAACTTGCTTTTAGTTTTACAGGCTCATAGACAGAAGGGACTTGCCTTGTCAGATAACACTTTGTACTGTGGATTTTTCCTCATGCTGTGGACTCATGCTGAAATAAGTTAAGACTTTGGTGGACAGTTGGGAAGGCATGAGTGGTTTTGAAATGTGAGGACATGAGATTTGTGAGGGGTCAGGGGTGGAATGATATGGTTTGTCTGTGTCCTCACCCAAATCTCACCATGAGTTGTAATAATCCTCACTTGTCAAAGGTGGAACCAGGTGGGGATAATTGAATAACTGGGGCAGTTACCCAATATTATCCTTATGGTAATGAATAAGTCCCATGAGATCTAATGAATGGGAGTTCACCTACACAAGCCCTCCTTCTTGCTACCATATAAGATGTATCTTGTTTCCCCTTCACCCTCTGCCATAATTATGAAGTCTCCACAGTCATGTAGACCTTTGAGTCAATTAAAATGTTTTCCTTTATAAATTATCCAGTCTTGGGTATATCTGTTCACTTTATTGATCATTTATTTTGCTGAGCAGAAGTTTTCAGTTTTATTAGGTTCCATGCCTCTGTTTTTATTTTTGTTTTCTGTGTTTTTGAGATCAGTCATATACTCATTTCCTAGATCAATATGCAGAATTTTTCCTAAGATTGTGTTGAGACTTAAATCTCACATTTAGTTTTTAATCCTCTTTAAGTTAATTTATATATAGTTAGATATAGGAGTTAAGCTTCATTTTTTAATGTATGGTAATGTAACTTTCCCAGCATCATTGATTGAATAAAGTGTCTTTTCATCAATGTATGTTCTTCTTAGCTTTGTAAAAGAGCAGTTGGCTGTAAGTATGTTGTTTTATGCCTGGGTTCTATATTCTGCTCCATTGATCTATGTGCCTATTTTATACCAATACTATCCTGTTATGGTTTATATAAACTTGCAATGTAATTTGAAGTGAGATAATATGATGCTCACAGCTTTGATCTTTTTGTTTAAGATAGCTTTGGCTATTAAGTCTCTTTTATAGTTGTATATTAATTTTAGGTTTCTTGTTTTGCAATTCTGTTAAAAATGACACTGATATTTTCATAGGGATTGCATTAAGTCTACAGATTGTTTTGGACAGTGTGATTATTTTAAAAACAATATTCATTTTTCCAATTCGTTTGTGTTATCTATGATTTCTTTCATCAGTGTTTTATAATTTTCCTTGTAGTTATCTTTCACCTCCTTAGTTAATTTTTTTCTAGGAATTTCATTTTTTTGTAACTATTGTAAACTGACCTCCTTTATTTTTTTTCTTAGCTAGTGTGTTGTTGGTGTAGCAGAAATGACAGGCAGAAATAGTAGAAAGGATAGAGTAGCAGAAATGCTCCTGATTTGTTGTATGCTGATAATGTATTTTCTAAGTTAATTAAATTCACAATTCAACCTAAGAGTTTTTAGTAGAATCTTAAGGTTTTCTAGATGTAAAATCATATCACTGGCAAACAGAGATAATTTGACTTTCTTTTTTCCGATATGGATACCTTTCATTTATTTGTGCGGCCTAATTTATCTGGTTGAGGTTTATAGTATTATGTTGAATAAAAAGGATGAAACTGGATATCTTGTCTTGTTTTTACTGTAGAGGGAATGCTGTCAACTGACTTCTCCATTTAGTACGATGTTGGCTGTTGGTTTGTCACAAACAGTCTTGATTATTTTGGGGTATATACCTTCTATGCATAGTTTGTGGGGGTTTGTGTTATGAGAAAATGCCAAATTTTATCAAGTGCTCTTTTCTGTATCTATTGAGATTATCAAATGTGATTTATCATATTTCTTGATTAATATATGTTGAACCACCCTTGCATCCCTGGTATAAAACCCACTTGATCATGATGTATTATCTTTTTCATGTGTTGTTGGATTTTGATTGTTGGTATTTTGTTTGAGAACAAAATATATATGTTAATGGGAGATTTTGGTCTGTAAT
This sequence comes from Rhinopithecus roxellana, assembly GCF_007565055.1. NCBI lineage: Eukaryota > Metazoa > Chordata > Mammalia > Primates > Cercopithecidae > Rhinopithecus > Rhinopithecus roxellana. The sequence goes on from NC_044549.1 coordinate 95,140,040, forward strand.
TTTTCTTTTTTGTTGTATTCATGTTTATTTTAGTGTCAAGGAAATACTGGCTCATAAAAAGAGGGAGAATTCCCTCCTCCTTGATTTTTTTTTTTTTTGGAACAGTTTCTGGAGGACTGGAATTACATATTCTTCACATGTTTGGTAGAATTTCGCTGGTGCTGGGCTCTTTTTTAATTAAGAGACTTTTTATTACTGATTCAATATCAATATTCGCTACTGACATGTGCAAGTTATCTATGTATTCCTTGTTCAATTTTGGGAGGTTTTATGTTTTCAAGAATTCATCCATTTTCTCTTGTTTTTCTAGTTTGTGAGTGTATTGTTCATAATAGTCTCTTACGACAGTTTATATTTCTGTGCTATCAGTTGGACATATTTTCATTTCAAATTTTCTTTATTTGGTTTTTTCTCATTTTTTTTTTACTCTAACTAGCAGATTACAAATTTTGATTATCTTTCGACAGAATCACCTTTACATTTTGCTGATCTTTGTGGTCTATTTAGGCTGTATTTCATTTCCTTATTTTTTGATCTTTTTTTTTATTTTTTTCTTCTGTTAATTTTGAGTTTAGTTTCTTCTCACTTTTCTAAATCCATGAGTCGTGTTGTTAAATTGTTAATTTCTAGTAGTTCTATCGTTTTGATATAGGTATTTAGCACTGTTAAATTTTCTCTTAGCACTGCTTTTGCTTTGTGGTGGTTTTGGTATGTTGTATCTTTATTTTTATTTGTTTCAAATATTTTAAAATTTTTGATCTTAATTTCTTTGTTGATCCCATGTTTGTTCAGAAGCATATTCACTAATTTTCGTTTATTTATATAGTCTCTGTGTTCCATCTTGTTTTTTTTTAATTTTATTTCACTGTAGTCTGAGAAAATACTTGACATGATTTTGATTTTTAAAAATTTGTTAAGACTTTTTTAAGACCACATGTGAGCTAAAATATGGTTTATGCTGGAGAATGTTCTATGGGTTGATGAAAATAATTGTATTCTGCAGTTTTTAAGAATAATATTTTGCAAATTTCTTCTAGGTCCAATTTGTCTAAAATATCATTTAAGCCTAAATTTGTTTGATTTTTATACCTGATAATCTGTCTAATGCTGTGAATGGGGTTTTGAAGTCCCCAACTATTATTTTATAGTTGTCTATCTCTCACTTTAGGTCTAATAATATTTGGTTTATGATTCTTAGTGCTCCAGTGTTAAGTGCATACTTATTTAGAACTGTTGTGTTTTCTTGTTATATTGATCCATTTATCACTACAGAATAACCTTCTTTGCCTTTTTTAATGGCTTTGATTTAAGGTATGTTTTTTCTCATGTAAGTACAGCTCATTTTACTCACTTTTGATCTCCATTTGCATAGAATATATTTTTTCACCCTTTTAATCTATATATCTTCAGTGGTAAGGTAAGTTTTTATGAGCAGCATGTAGTTGTATCATTTTATTCATAATATTATATCCATTCACCAATAGTTGTATCCATTCACCAATCTTTGTATATTAAGTATTTAATCAATTTACATTCAAGGTTATTATTAATACATTAGGTTTTGTAAGTCCTTAATCTTGTTATTTGATTCTTTTTCTCCTTTGTGTAATTGCTTTACCAGTGACCTTTATACATTTCTGCGTTTTCATGATGGTGAATATATTCCTTTTGCTTCCAAGTGTAGGAGTCACTTAAGCATTTCTTATAGGCTCATCCAATGTTTGATTAATTTCCTAAGAATTTGCTTGTCTGAAAAAGACTATTTATCCTTTATTTATGCAGATCAGCCTTGCTGGATTTATACCGATGACTAAAACGTTTTCTTTGAGCATTTTGAATATATCAGCCAAATTCCCTCTGTCCTGTAGGGTCTCTGCTGAGATGCCCACTGTTAGTATGGTAGAGTTTCCATCTAGGTTACCAGATGCCTTTGCTGTTTTCAGAATTTGCTTTTTTGGTTTGACTTTAGATAGTCTTATTATAGTGTACCACGCCAGTCTTTCTTGCATCCCGTCTCCTTGAGGATTGCTGACCTTCATTTATATCTAAATGTGTAACTTTCTTGCTGAACTCAGGAAGTTTTTATATATTATACTCTTACACAGGTTTTCAAACTTCTTGATCTCTCTTCATACTCAGGAATACCAACACTTCATAAATTTGGTTGCCTTATGTTATTTCAAAGATTTTTAAGTCTTTCTTCATTCTGTTTAATTATTTTTTTCTTTGTTTACCTCTAACTAGATTATTTCAAAATACTTCTCTTCTAGTTCTGAAATTTATTCTTCTGCTCAGTCTAGTCTATGATTGAAGCTTTCAAATGTATTTTGTATTTTTATCAATAAATTTTTTTAATTTCAGAATTTTTTGTTTGTTGTTTGCTTACTTGTTTTTAAAATATCTGTCTCCTTGGTAAAGTTCTCCTTCACAAACTAAATTACTTTTCTAAATTTCTGGTATTAATTTTCGATTTCTCTTGCATCCCATTGTGCATCATTGAATAAATATTTTATATTTATCTGAAATTTTGAAGTTTTTTTTAACTAAGATATATTGGTGGATAATTATTTTATTTCTTTGGGGTGTGATACTACTTTGCTTTTCATGTTTCCTATGTTTTTATTTTGATTTGTCTGTATGTGGTGTAAAAGTTTTTATTATTTATTGAATTTACTTATTTTTGAATTTACTTTTATTAAGGTGTACTTTTGCTTGAGGATGTGCCTATAATGTTCATTGGGTAGAATCCTTTGGTTTTGCTTCTGGATGCATGCCATAGTGAAGTATATGTACGAATTTTTTTTTTTTTTTTTTTTTTTTTTTTTTTGGCTATATGCAGTGTAGTGGTATCTGTGATTTCATCAGTTCAGGTTATTGCTGGTGGGGATTTTGGTAAAATTGTGTTGAAAACTAAAATACCAGATGGGCCCATCTTCAGGTTTCAGTGGTGGGGGTGCTGGGTTAAGTACACTTTATACGAGATGTAAACTATGGCTGAACCATCCGCTATCTACACGCTAACGGTGCCTCTATATTCTTTATCTGCCTCTTCCTACACGTAGGCCGAGGCTTATATTACGGCTTATTCTTTCTTCTAGAAACCTGAAATATCGGCATTGCATTTCTACTTATAACCATAGCAACAGCCTTCATAGGCTATGTACTCCCATGAGGCCAAATATCATTTTGAGGTGCCACAGTAATTACAAATCTACTATCAGTAATTCCATATATCGGTACCAATCTCGTCCAATGAGTCTGAGGCAGATACTCCATTGACAATCTTACTCTCACACGATTCTTCACCCTTCACTTTATCCTACCTTTTATTATCACAGCCCTCACAATTCTACATTTACTATTTCTACACGAAACAGGATCAAATAACCCCTGCGGAATTTCCTCCCACTCCGACAAAATTACCTCCCATCCCTACTACACAGTGAAAGATATCTTAGGCCTAGCCCTTCTCCTTCTTATCTTAATAACACAAGTACTATTCTCACCTGACTGTTTAAGCGACCCAGACAACTACACCCCAGCCAATCCACTAAGCACTTCCCCACACATTAAACCAGAATGATACTTCCTATTCGCATATGCAATCCTACGATCAGTCCCTAAAAAATTAGGAGGGGTATTAGCACCCCTCCTGTTAATCCTTATCCTAAGGATCGTACCTATACTCCATAAATCCAAACAACAAAGCATAATATTCCAGCCACTTAGCCAATCTCTACTAATATTCCAGCCACTTAGCCAATCTCCTAATCACAATCCTACTAACCCTCACTTGAATCAGAGGCCAACCAATAAACCACTCCTTTATCATTATTGGACAAGTAGCATCCACACTATACTTCATTACAATTCAAATCCTAATACCACTTGCCTCCTTAACCGAAAATAGCCTACTCAAATGAACCTACCCTCATAGTACAAATCAATACACCGGTCTTGTAAACCAAAAATGGAAACTTCTCCCTAGGGCAATTCAGAAAGAAAGTACCTAACTTCACTGCCAACACCCAAAACTGGCATTGTAATTTGAACTACTTTCTGTATTCTATGGTGTGCAAACTTTAAATGCAACTTAAGTACTAATATATTTTAATATACTCCTATGTAATTCGTGCATTACTGCTAGCCAACATGAATATTATACAGTACTATAAATGCTTAACTGTACATAGCACATATCTTTACATACCTACTAACAATTCTTGAAAACATGGTTACAAGCAAGAACCTTACTAGATAAACCAACTATAATACATAATTCCACTCTCCAAAGCCCAAGCACTTTCCCTAGGATATCAACCAACACATCTCTTTATTTATTGTACCATAGCACATAATATCGTTCATTGGACATAGCACATTTCAGTCAAATCCATCCTTGTCACCACGGATACCCCCTCACTTAGGTGTCCCTTGTTCACCATCCTCCGTGAAATCAATATCCCGCACAAGAGTGCTACTCTCCTCGCTCCGGGCCCATAACTCGTGGGGGTAGCTACAGTGAACTGTATCCGGCATCTCGTTCTTACCTCAGGGCCATATAGCCAAGATCGCCCACACGTTCCCCTTAAATAAGACATCTCGATGGATCACGGATCTGTCACTCTATTAACTAGTCATGGGAGCTCTCCATGCATTTGGCATCTTTTATCTCGGGTATGCACGTGACCCCATCGCAGAAAGCTGGTCCCACCACACTACATGCCGCAGAACCTGTCTTTGATTCCTGTGATTATTAATCGCACCTACGTTCCATATCCCAGTCCCACATGAATACTACAAGTTGTTATTTAATTCATGCTTGTAAGACATATTAATAACCGACTAAACAGCATATCTTCCGTTATACTATAAAATCATAACAAATTTTTGTCAAACCCCTTTCCCCTATCTCTGAGGTTCCTCTCCAAAAATCCACTTTTGCCAAACCCCAAAAACAAAAGCCTTAATCCACTCAGCCAGAGCTTAAATTCTCATCATTTAGCTGTGCACAACTTCAACTGTTATCCCTCAACTAGTATAAATCTACTTCATTTATCACACTTGACCCAGCTCCTTCTCTTTTCCCTCTTTCTCCTTTCTCCTGCACACTCACCTAATACCAAATTTATACCCTCAACACCACAACCCCAAATATAGTACTTCGCAATTATACTTTTTTCTCCCCGTTTATGTAGCTTAATATACCTAAAGGAAGACACTGAAAGTGTCTAGGCAGGTTCGCACACCCCACAAACAGATAAGTTTGGTCCTAGCCTTTCTATTAACTCTTAGCAAGATTACACATGCAAGCATCCCCGCTCCAGTGAAGACACCCTACAACTCACCATGATCAAAAGGAGTAAGTATCAAGCACGCACAACGTAGCACAAAACACTTTGCTTAGCCACACACCCACTGGAGACAGCAGTGACAAACCTTTAGCAATAAACGAAAGTTTAACTAAGCTATGCTACATTTAGGGTTCGTTAATTTCGTGCCAGCCACCGCGGCCATATGGTTGACCCAAGCGAATAGAGACGGGCGTAAAGAGTGTTTTAGATCTAGTCCAATAAAGCTAAACTCTATCTAAATTGTAAAACCTTAGCTGATGTAAAATAAATTACGAAAGTGGATTTAAAGTTTCTGAACACACAATAGCTAAGACCCAAACTGGGATTAGATACCCCACTATGCTTAGCCCTAAACTTCAAAAGTTAAAACAACAAAGCTACTCGCCAGAATACTACAAGCAACAGCTTAAAACTCAAAGGACTTGGCGATGCTTCACATCCCTCTAGAGGAGCCTGTTCTATAATCGATAAACCCCGATCCACCCTACCATCTCTTGCTCAGCCTATATACCGCCATCCTCAGCAAACCCTAATAAAGGCCACAAAGTAAGCACAAATGCCCCCCCCCCCCCCCCCCGGAAAAACGTTAGGTCAAGGTGTAGCTTATGAGATGGGAAAAAATGGGTTACATTCTCTACCCCAGAAAACCCCACAATAACTCTTATGAAACGTAAGAGTCCAAGGAGGATTTAGCAGTAAATTAAGAATAGAGTGCTTAATTGAATTAGGTCATAAAGCACGCACACACCACCCGTCACTCTCCTCAAGTATATTTAAGGACTAACTTAACTAAACATTCCTACCATTTATATAGAGGGGATAAGTCGTAACATGGTAAGTGTACTGGAAGGTGCACTTGGATAAATCAAGGCATAGCTTAACATAAAGCATCTGGCTTACTCCCAGAAGATCTCAACATCGTTTGATTGCCTTGAGCTAACACTAGCCCTAAATATAACTAACACTATTACTAAATCAATATATACTAAATCATTTACCGATACAAAAGTATAGGTGATAGAAATTTTATCCTGGTGCTATAGACACAGTACTGTAAGGGAAAGATGAAAAAACTAACCAAGCATAAAATAGCAAGGACTCACCCCTGTACCTTCTGCATAATGAATTAACTAGAGACAATTTCGCAAAGAGAACTAAAGCCAAATCCCCGGAAACCAGACGAGCTACCCAAAAACAGCTGAAAGAGCACAACCATCTATGTAGCAAAATAGTGGGAAGATTTATGGGTAGAGGTGACAAGCCTACCGAGCCTGGTGATAGCTGGTTATCCAAGGTAGAATCTTAGTTCATCTTTACGTTTACCTACAGAACTACCCAATCTTCCCGTAAACTTAATTGTTAGTCTAAAGAGGGACAGCTCTTTAGACATTAGGAAAAAACCTTACATAGAGAGTAAAAAACCCAACTTCCATAGTTGGCCCAAAAGCAGCCATCAATTAAGAAAGCGTTCAAGCTCAACATCAATTATCTAAAAAATCCCAAGCATCTTACTGAACTCCTCACATTACATTGGATTAATCTATTATACCATAGAAGCAATAATGCTAGTATAAGTAACATGAATATTTTCTCCATTGCATAAGCCTAAATCAGACCAAAAAACTTCACCGATGCTTAACAGCCCAATATTAATAAATACAAACAGGCGAGTATTATTTATACTGTTAATCCGACACAGGCATGCTTTTAGGGAAAGGTCAAAAAAAGTAAAAGGAACTTGGCAAACTCAACCCTGCCTGTTTACCAAAAACATCACCTCTAGCATGACTAGTATTAGAGGCACTGCCTGCCTAGTGACACATGTTTAACGGCCGCGGTACCCTGACCGTGCAAAGGTAGCATAATCACTTGTTCTTTAAATGGGGACTTGCATGAATGGCACCATGAGGGTTCAATTGTCTCTTACTTTCAACCAGTGAAATTGACCTGCCTGTGAAGAGGCGGACATAAGACAATAAGACGAGAAGACCCTATGGAGCTTTAATTTATTAATGCAATCAAAAGCTCATATAAATCTACGGGCCCATATAAACTACTACACCTGCATTAAAAATTTTGGTTGGGGTGACCTCGGAGCCTAATTAAACCTCCGAATAACCTATGCTAAGACTACACAAGCCAAAGCGAGCCAACACCTATAATTGATCCAATAACTTGACCAATGGAACAAGTTACCCTGGGGATAACAGTGCAATCCTATTCCAGAGTCCATATTGACAATGGGTTTATGACCTCGATGTTGTATCAGGACATCCTAATGGTGCAGCAGCTATCAAGTGTTCATTTGTTCAATGATTAAAGTCCTACGTGATCTGAGTTCAGACCAGAGCAATCCAGGTTGGTTTCTATCTATTCTATATTTCTCCCTGTACGAAAGGACAAGAGAAATGGAGCCCACTTCATAAAGTGCCCTTACTCCATAGATGACCTAATCTTAATCTAATAAAACACCACATACCCAAACCAAGAGCAGGGTTTGTTAAGATGGCAGAACCCGGAAATTGCATAAAATTTAAAACTTTATAATCAGAGGTTCAACTTCTCTTCTTAACATCATGTCTACAACAAACCTCCTGCTCATCATTGTACCTGCACTAGCCACCATAGCATTTCTCACACTCATTGAGCGAAAATTACTAGGCTACATACAACTGCGCGAAGGACCTAATATTGTAGGCCCTTATGGGCTACTACAACCCTTTGCCAATGCAATAAAACTCTTCACCAAAGAACCCCTAAAACCATCAACATCCACTACCACTCTATATCATCGCACCAGCCTTAGCCTTTTCCATTGCCCTTCTCCTGTGAACCCCCCTTCCCATACCCATCCCCCTAATCAACTTTAACCTAGGACTCTTATTCATCCTAGCTACATCTAGCCTAGCTGTCTACTCCATTTTCTGATCAGGATGAGCATCAAATTCAAACTACGCACTAATCGGAGCACTACGAGCTGTCGCCCAAACAATTTCATATGAAGTTACTCTCGCTATTATTCTATTATCAGTCCTACTAATAAGTGGCTCCTTCAGCCTTCATATACTTATCACAACACAAGAGCATCTCTGACTCCTCCTACCATCATGACCCTTAGCCATAATATGATTTACTTCCACACTAGCAGAAACTAACTGAGCCCCCTTTGACCTCACAGAAGGTGAGTCAGAACTAGTCTTAGGCTATAACATTGAATATGCCACAGGTCCATTTGCCTTATTCTTCACAGCCGAATACATAAATATTATTATGATAAATGCCCTAACAACTATAATTTTCCTAGGGACATTATATTCCATTTATTCTCCAGAACTATTCACAACATGCTTTACTACAAAAACACCCCTCCTGACCTCTCTATTCTTATGAATCCGAACAGCATACCCACGATTCTGTTATGACCAACTCATGCACTTACTATGAAAAAATTTTCTCCTACTTACACTAGCACTCCTCATATGATATATCTCAACACCCACTACAATCTCCAGCATCCCCCCTCAAACCTAGAAATATGTCTGAACAAAAGAGTTACTTTGATAGAGTAAATAATAGAGGTCCTAACCCTCTTATTTCTAGGACTATAGATGTCGAACCTACCCCTGAGAACCCAAATTTCTCCGTGCTACCTATCACACTCCATCTTAAAGTAAGGTTAGCTAAACAAGCTATCGGGCCCATATCCCAAAAATGTTGGTTATACCCTTCGCGTACTAATTAACCCACTAGCTCAACGTATTATCTACCTAACCATAATTATAGGCACCCTCATTACATCACTAAGCTCACACTGATTCCTTGCCTGACTGGGCTTAGAAATAAATATACTAGCCTTCACCCCAATTCTAAAAAAAAAAAAAAAAAAAAAAAAAACCCTTTCTACAGAAGCTGCTGCTAAATATTTCCTAATACAAGCCACCGCATCTATAATTCTCATAATAGCAATCATTTCCGATAATCTATTCTCCGGACTTTGAACCATAACAAACAACATCAACCAACTGTCATCTCTAATTATAACAACAGCCCTCACTGTAAAACTAGGAATAGCTCCTTTTCACTTCTGAGTCCCAGAAGTCATTCAAGGAACACCCTTAATTACCGGCCTACTTCTCCTCACATGACAAAAACTAGCCCCCATCTCAAGTATATATCAAATTCACCCATCAGCTAATACAAATATTATCCTAATCCTCTCAATCCTATCTATCATAGTAGGCAGTTGAAGAGGTCTTAACCAAACACAACTACGTAAAATTCTGGCATACTCTTCAATCACACACATAGGCTGAATAACAGTAACACTAGTATATAACCCAAATATCACAATCTTCTATCTGGCTATATACATTATTCTAACAATCACTGCGTTTCTAACTCTCAACCTGAATTCAAATACCACAACGCTCATGCTATCCCACGCCTGAAACAAATTAACTTGATTAATACCATTAACATCCTCTACTCTCTTATCTATAGGAGGCTTGCCCCCATTAACCGGTTTCCTACCCAAATGAATTACCATCCAAGAACTTACAAAAAAACAGTAACTTCACTATCCCATCATTATAATTATCATGACCCTACTCAATTTATACTTTTACATACGCCTAATCTACACCACCTCCATAATACTATTTTCCACATCCAACAATATAAAAATAAAACTACAATTCGAAAACACAAAATCCACACTTCTCATCCCCCCACTTATTCTCGCTACCTTCCTCTTACCAATCTCCCGACTAACCCTAACTATTATCTAGAAATTTGGGTTAAGTAAGACCAAGAGCCTCCAAAGCCCTTAGTAAGTTAAACCATGCTTAATTTCTGAAATACATAAGGACTGCAAAATTCTACTCTGCATCGATTGAAGGCAAATCAATTACTTTAGTTAAGCTAAGCCCTTGCTAGATTAATGGGACTCAAACCCATAAAATTTTAGTTAACAGCTAAATACCTTCATCAACTGGCTTTAATCTACTTCTCCTGCCGCAGGGAAAAAAGGCGGGAGAAGCCCCGGCAGAGATTAAAGCTGTTCCTTTGAATTTGCAATTCAACATGAAAAATCACCTCGGGGCTGGTAAAAAGAGGGCTTAACCTCTGTCTTTAGAGTTACAGCCTAATGCTTACTTAGCCATTTTACCCCCTTTCTCCACTTATGCTCATTAACCGTTGGCTATTCTCAACAAACCATAAAGATATTGGAACTCTATACCTACTATTTGGCACATGAGCTGGAATTATAGGCATAGCTCTAAGCCTTCTTATTCGAGCTGAATTAGGCCAACCCGGCAACCTGTTAGGCAACGACCATATTTACAACGTTATAGTTACAGCCCATGCATTCGTTATAATTTTCTTTACAGTTATACCCATCATAATTGGAGGTTTCGGAAATTGATTAGCACCCTTAATAATCGGCGCTCCCCGTTTAAACAATATAAGCTTTTGACTTCTTCCTCTATCCTTCCTACTCCTACTTGCATCCGCCATAATAGAAGCCGGTGCTGGAACAGGCTGAACAGTTTATCCTCCTTTAGCAGGAAATTTCTCTCACCCAGGAGCCTCTGTGGACCTAACTATTTTTTCACTTCACCTAGCAGGCATTTCCTCTATTTTAGGAGTCATCAATTTCATCACTACTATCATTAACATAAAACCTCCTGCGGTATCTCAATACCAAACCCCCCTATTTATTTGATCTGTCCTAATCACAGCAATCCTACTACTCCTATCTCTACCAGTATTAGCTGCCGGCATCACCATACTACTAACAGACCCTAATCTCAACACCACTTTCTTTGATCCTGCCGGGGGAGGGAATCCCATCTTATATCAACACTTATTTTGATTTTTCAGCCATCCTGAAGCTTATATCCTCATCCTACCTGGATTCGGAATAATCTCTCACATTGTAACATACTATTCCAAAAAAAAAGAGCCATTCGGGTATATAGGTATAGTTTGAGCTATAATATCAATTGGGTTTCTAGGCTTTATTATATGAGTACATCACATATTTACAGTGGGTATAGACATAGATACACGAGCCTACTTTACTTCTGCCACTATAATTATTGCGATTCCTACTGGTGTTAAAGTCTTTAGCTGACTCGCAACACTTCATGGAGGTAATATCAAGTGATCCCCTGCAATATTCTGAGCCCTAGGTTTTATTTTTCTCTTCACCATAGGAGGCTTAACCAGTATTGTGTAAGCAAACTCATCCCTAGATATTGTACTACACGACACATACTATGTTGTAGCCCACTTCCACTATGTCTTGTCAATGGGAGCTGTATTCGCTATTATAGGAGGTTTTATTCACTGGTTCCCTCTATTTTCAGGCTACACACTAGACCAAACTTACGCCAAGGCCCACTTCGCCATTATATTTGTAGGCGTAAATTTAACTTTCTTCCCACAACACTTCCTCGGCTTGTCCGGAATATCCCGACGCTATTCTGACTACCCTGATGCCTACACTACATGAAATGTTCTATCATCTATAGGCTCCTTCATCTCCCTAGTAGCAGTAATATTAATAGTCTACATAACCTGGGAAGCCTTTGCCTCAAAACGTAAGGTCTTATTGATCGAACAACCTTCTACTAACCTAGAGTGATTACATGGCTGCCCTCCGCCTTACCATACATTTGAAGAACCAACCTATATTAAACTAGATAAAAAAGGAAGGAATTGAACCTCCTAAAACTGGTTTCAAGCCAATCCTATAACCTCTATAACTTTTTCAATAAGGTATTAGAAAAATTATTTCATAGTTTTTTCAAAGCTAAATTATAGGTTAAATCTTATATACCTTATATGGCTCACCCAGTTCAACTAGGTTTACAAGATGCCACATCCCCTATTATAGAGGAACTAATCGCCTTTCATGACCATGCTCTTATATCCTTGATCAGCTTTCTAGTTGTATATGTTCTATTCTCAACACTCACAACAAAACTAACCAACACTAACATCACAGATGCCCAAGAAATAGAAACCATTTGAACGATCTTACCCACTATCATTCTAGTCTTAATCGCTCTCCCATTCCTGCGCATCCCATATTTAACAGACGAAATCAACAACCCCTCTTTTACTATCAAATCAATTGGACATCAATGATACTGAACCTAAAGTACACAGACTATGGAGGCTTGATCTTTAACTCTTATATACTCCCCCCATTATTCTTAAATCCAGAGGACCTTCGACACCTAGAAGTTGACAATGGAGTAGTCCTTCCAACTGAAGCTCCCATACGTATAATAATTACATCTCAGGACATCTTACACTCATGAACCATCCCCACACTAGGTCTAAAAATAGATGCAATTCCTGGGTGCTTAAACCAGACTACATTTACCGCTATACTACCAGGCGTCTATTATGGACAATGCTCAGAAATTTGCGGCGCCAACCACAGCTTTATACCTATTGTCGCAGAATTAATTCCACTAAAAATTTTTGAAATAGGACCTGTATTCACCCTATAGACACACCACTTCCCACTTTATACTTCTAATGGCCCTCATGGCCCCTCAAAATTTTTACAGACCCACTGTACAGCTATTCCAGCATTAACCTTTTAAGTTAAAGATTGAGAGAAGCATTCCTCTCTGCAGTGAAATACCCCAACTAGATACATCCACATGATTCACTGTCATCACAACCATACTCCCCACACTATACCTCATCATACAATTAAAACTATTAAACACAAATTACTATCTATCCCCCTCACACAAACCCCCTAATACACAAACCCACAATAACCCCTGACAATTAAAATGAATGAAAATTTATTTACCCCCTTCATAGCCCCAACAATACTAGGTCAGCCTGCTGTAGTACCCATCATTCTATTTCCCATGTTACTATTTCCAACCTCCAAATTCCTGATTAACAACCGATTAATTACTATTCAACAAAACCTAGTTCAACTCATCCTAAAACAAATAATAATAATTCACAATACCAAAGGACAAGCCTGATCTCTAATACAGATATCCCTAATTATTTTTATTTCCATAACCAATCTTCTCGGACTTACACCTCACTCATTTACACCCACCACCCAATTATCTATAAATCTAGCCATGGCAATTCCCCTATGAACAGGTACAGTAACTATAGATCTTTGCTTTAAAACTAAAAGCTCTCTAGCTCACTTTCTGCCAAAAGGTACACCCACACCCCTTATTCCCATACTAGTAATCATTGAAACCATTAGCTTATTTATTCAACCAGTAGCCTTAGCTGTGCGCTTAACCGCTAATATCACAGCAGGCCACCTACTAATGCACCTAATTGGAAATGCCATACTAGTACTATCAACCATCAACTTCCCCGCCGCCTCACTAATCTTCGTACTCCTAGTGCTATTAACTATCTAGAAATCACAGTCGCTCTGATCCAAGCCTATGTTTTCACACTCTTAGTCTTTATCTACATGACAATACTTAATGACTCACCAATCTCATGCTTAACACATAGTTATACCCAGTCCCTGACCATTAACAGGAGCCCTATCAGCCCTCCTGATAACATCTGGCTTAATTATATGATTCCACTTTTATTCCGCTACTGTACTAACACTAGGTCTACTAACCAACATACTAACTATATAGCAATGGTGACGAGACATTGTCCGAGAAAGTACCTATCAAGGCCACCATACAATACCCGTCCAAAAAAGCCTTCGTTACGGAATAGCATTGTTTATTATCTCAGAAGTTTTCTTCTTTACCGGCTTCTTCTGAGCATTCTACCATTCAAGCCTCACCCCAACCCCATACCTAGGAGGACACTGACCACCAACAGGCATTACTCCCCTAGATCATCTAGAAGTGCCTCTTTTAAACACCTCTGTATTACTCGCATCAGGAGTTACAATCACCTGGGCCCACCATAGCCTAATAGAAAATAATCAAAAACAAATAATCCAAGCCCTATCTATTACAATCCTACTAGGCATCTATTTCACCCTACTACAAACCTCAGAATACTTTGAAGCACCCTTTACTATTTCTGACGGTATCTATGGTTCAACATTCTTTGTTGCTACAGGCTTCCACGGACTTCACGTCATCATCGGATCTACATTCCTTATTATCTGTCTTATTCATCAACTATTATATCATTTCACATCAAACCACCATTTTGGCTTTGAAGCCGCCGCTTGGTATTGACACTTTGTAGATGTTGTCTGACTATTCCTCTATATTTCTATCTACTGATGAGGGTCTTATTCTTTTAGTATAACTAGTACAATCGACTTCCAATCAATTAGTTTTGACAGCATTCAAAAAAATAATTAACGTATTATTAGCTTTAACAATTAACACTCTACTAACCCTATTGCTGATAATCATCATATTCTGACTGCCTCAACTCAATTCCTATACAGAAAAAACTAATCCTTACGAATGTGGTTTTGACCCACTAAACTCTGCTCGTATTCTTTTCTCCATAAAATTTTTTCTAGTTGCCATCACCTTCCTGCTATTTGATTTAGAGATTGCCTTACTACTACCCCTACCATGAGCCTTCCAAACAACAAACCTCCCTATAATGATTAAGTCATCCATCATATTAATTATTATTCTAACTCTTAGCCTGGCCTATGAATGAACTCAAAAGGGACTAGACTGAGCTGAATTGGTAAGTACTTTAAACAAAACAAATGATTTCGACTCATTAGATTATGATAACCATACTAACCAAATGCTCCTTATCTATATAAATATTGCACTAGCATTTACCATTTCACTCCTAGGCATATTAATCTACCGTTCACACCTAATATCCTCTCTACTGTGCCTAGAAGAAATAATATTATCACTCTTTATCATAAGCACCCTCACAGCTTCAAACATACATTTCCCCCTAGCTAATATTATACCCATTGCCCTATTAGTATTTGCCGCTTGTGAAGCAGCAGTAGGCCTTGCCTTATTAATCTCAATCTCTAACACATAAGGCCTAGATTACATCCACAACCTAAGCTTACTTCAGTGTTAAAAATAGTTATTCCTACAATTATATTGCTACCGACAACATGATTTTCCAAAAACAACATAATCTGAATTAACTTAACTACACATAGTCTAATTATTAGCTTTATTCCCCTACTATTCTTCAACCAAACTAACAACAATCTCAACTATTCAACCTATCTATCTTCTGACCCGCTAACAACACCCCTCCTGATACTAACTGCCTGACTCTTACCCCTCATAACCATAGCAAGCCAGTATTATCTGCACAATGAATCCCCCTCACGAAAAAAGCTCTACCTTTCCGTAATGGTCCTCCTACAAATTTCCCTAATCCTAACATTTATAGCCACAGAACTAATCATATTCTACATTTTATTTGAAACCACCCTCATCCCTATCCTAATTATTATCACCCAATGAGGCAACCAAACAGAACGCCTCAACGCAAGCACATACTTTCTATTCTATACACTAGCCGGCTCTCTTCCCCTACTCATCATATTAATCCACACCTATAACAGCCTATACTCACTAAACATTACATTACTAACTCTCGTGGCTCAAAAACTAACAACCACTTGATCCCACAACCTTACTTGACTAGCATGTACAATAGCCTTTATAGTAAAAATACCCCTATAAGGCCTACACTTATGACTTCCTAAAGCCCATGTTGAAGTCCCCATTGCAGGATCAATAGTTCTTGCCGCAGTACTCTTAAAACTAGGCTGCTATGGCATAATACGACTCACCTTAATTCTCAACCCCCTAACAGAATATATAGCCTATCCATTCTTCATGCTATCTCTATGAGGCATAATCATAACGAGCTCAACCTGTCTTCGACAAAAGGACCTGAAATCACTTATCGCATACTCGTCCATAAGCCACGTAGCTCTAGTGATCATAGCTTCCCTCATTCAAACCCCCTGAAGCTTCACTGGCTTATATCCTTATAATCACCCATGGACTCACTTCATTCATACTATTCTGCCTAGCAAATTCAAACTATGAATGAATCATAGCCACATTATAATACTTTCTCGAGGACTTCAAACCCTACTTCCATTAAAAGCCCTCTGATGATTTACAGCAAATCTTACTAACTTTACCTTACCTCCCACTATTAATCTAATAGGAGAACTCCTCGTAGTAATAACTTCATTTTCCTGATCACATATTACCATTGTACTCACAGGACTCAACATACTAATTACAGCCCTTCACTCCCTACATATATTTACTACAACACAATGAGGAATACTTACGTATCATATTATTAATATAAAACCCTCTTTTACGTGAGAAAACACATTAATATTTATACACTTTTCACCCATTCTCCTCCTATCCCTCAACCCTAGTATTACTCTAGGCTTCACCTCTTGTAAATATAGTTTAACTAAAACATTAGACTGTGAATCTAACCATAGAAGCCCACTACTTCTTATTTACCAAGAAAGCACTCAAGGACTGCTTAACAAAATGGCTTTCTCAGCTTTTAAAGGATAACAGTTATCCATTAGTCTTAGGAACCAAAAACGTTGGTGCAACTCCAAATAAAAGTAATAACCATGTACACCTCCATTACTATAATAACCCTAACCTCTCTAATTCTTCCAATTATCATTACCTTTATTTACCCCAACAAAAAACACTTACATCCTAACTACGTAAAAACAACTACAATGTGTGCTTTTACTGCTAGCCTCCTTCCCACGACCCTATACATTCTCCTGGATCAAGAAACAATCATCTCAAACTGACATTGGACAACAATCCAAACATTAGAACTAACACTAAGCTTCAAATTAGACTATTTTTCCATAACATTCATCCCAATCGCACTATTTATCACCTGATCCATTATAGAATTCTCATTGTGGTACATATACTCAGATCCCAATATTAACCAATTTTTAAAATATCTTCTCATGTTCCTCACCACTATATTAATTCTGGTTACTGCCAACAACCTCTTCCAACTTTTCATTGGATGAGAAGGCGTAGGAATTATATCCTTTCTACTAATTAGCTGATGACACGCTTGAACAGATGCTAACACAGCAGCTATCCAAGCAATCCTGTATAACCGCATTGGCAATATTGGCTTTATCCTGGCCATAACATGATTTCTCCTACATTATAACTCATGGGACTTTCAGCAAATATTTATCCTAGACTCCAACTCAAATCTCCTTCCACTGATAGGCCTTCTCTTAGCAGCAGCAGGAAAATCAGCCCAACTTGGCCTCCACCCTTGACTACCCTCTGCCATGGAAGTCCCAACCCCAGTCTCAGCCTTACTCCACTCCAGCACCATAGTCGTTGCCAGGTTATTCCTACTTATCCACTTCTACCCCCTAATAGAAAATAATGCATTAATTCAAAGCCTTACACTATGCCTAGAGGCCCTTATCAACATATATACAGCAGTCTGTGCTCTAACACAAAACGATATTAAAAAAATTGTAGCCTTCTCTACCTCAAGTCAACTAGGCCTAATAATAGTCACTATCGACATCAACCAACCATATCTAGCATTCCTACACATCTGCACTCATGCCTTCTTCAAAGCCATACTATTTATTTGCTCCAGATCTATCATCCACAACCTAAACAATGAGCAAGACATCCGAAAAATAGGAGGATTATTTAAAACAATGCCCCTCACTTCAACTTCCCTAACCATCGGTAACCTAGCACTCACAGGCATGCCTTTTCTCACAGGCTTGTACTCCAAAGATCTTATCATCGAAACTGCAAACATGTCGTATACCAACACCTGAGCCCTATCTATCACACTCATTGCCACTTCCCTAACAAGCGCCTACAGTACTCGCACTATTCTCCTCACCCTAACAGGACAACCTCGCTTCCTAATCTCAATCAACATTAACGAAAATAACCCAACCCTATTAAACCCAATCAAATGCCTCACAATCGGCAGTCTATTCACAGGATTTCTTATCACCAATAGTATCTCTCCCACCATGCTCCCCCAATCAACTATACCTCACCACCTAAAGCTCTTAGCTCTATATGTAACCGCCCTAGGCTTCCTAGTAGCCCTAGATCTTACCCTTACAACCAATGAACTCAAAATACATACTCCATCACACATATTTAAATTCTCCAATATACTAGGATATTTTCCCACTACAATCCACCGCATAACCCCCTACCAAAACCTACTTATAAGCCAAAATCTAACTTCCCTTTTA